>NW_005842335.1:734472-743054 GCF_000455745.1 Alligator sinensis | reverse complement strand
CCTCCCTTGCCCTGCCCTCCCCTCCCCTCCCCTCCCTCCTCCGGATCCCCGCTTGCACTGCAAACAAGCCGCCTTCCCCCTTGCCTCCCAGGGAGGTAGCAACAGCAGCATCATCACTGCAAGCCGGATGGGAGAGCGGAGCGAGGAGAGGAGGCAGCCCCGCTCGATGTGACCAGCACGGTAGGAGCTGCAAGCAAAAAAAAACAACCCCTGCGTGACTGCTGCATTGTGTTTCCTCCCCGCCTTTTCGAGGGAAGAGGGGGATTTTTTTGCCAGAGAGACTTGCCATGGTTGGATGTCAATGCCAGTGAGAGAGAACAACAGTCAGGGGCGGAGGAGGAGGAGGACAGACGGGGAGGAGAATGAAGCTGGGGACGGTGGTGGAGAGAAGGAAGGAGCCTCGTCCTATGCATCAAAAGGAGATCCCTGCAATTGCTGAGCCGTCCCTCTCCTCCTCGCCGGCCACAATGGTCTGTACGAGCTGCCAGTGCGTTTGATGACGTTCCCGGCTGGTGAAAGGGGAAAAGGAAACGCGACCATGTAAGATCCACGTTTCCCTGGCCAATTCCTCGCACAGAATAGCTCCGTTGCCTCCGGGTTTGGAGCCCAGGATGGTAACAGTCTAGGGAGTCAGCAAGAGCCTCTTCCCTCACCGATTTCCATCTTCCTTTCTTTCTTTTCCTTGGTTGTGGTGCGCACAGCTCCTGGAGTAGAAGAGGTAAAAAAAAAAAACATGCATCTGGGAATAAACTCGTTGAATGCGAATCTTTTCTTGCAGGACTTTTAATATTTGCAATTCAATATCGATATATTTTTCAACCTCCCCCTCGACGATATAATTGGAAGCAACCTGTGAGGATAGTGTTGAAAATTTCGGGGGTTTTCCCACACACAATGTGAAGGTGCTTTTGTCAAGAAAGGCAATTTTGATATTCATATCAACCACCTTTCCTTTCGGCTTTTTTTCCCCCCTCCCCTTTGGCATTTTATCCGTCGTCTTGGTGGTCTCCTGTCTGATGTACCCCTTTTCTTTTCTTTTTTTTAAATTCAGAAATAACAACTGAAAGAAGAAGCAAATTACCTGACATGCCAAATATTGCTGAAAGAACCGTGTTTCCCTCTGGCCCCACACCCAGTGGAGACCAGCATCCCCTTTTTTTACAGCTTTAGGAGTTGAGAAATCCAGGGTGGTTTGCTTTTTCCCACCCCCCGAGACCATCGCATCCATTTCCAAGAGCCACAGCCTTTCTCTGAAATACCCCAGCTCTTTGGGGCCGGAGGATTGCTTTCTAACCCCTTCAAACTTGTGGAATTTGTCCAATCAAAAATAATAATAATAATTACAGAAAGGGGTGGGACAGGGTTGGGGGTACATTTTTGTATGATTAATTTTCAGTGGGTTGCTGTGAATTTTAACCAGATCTTCCTCCAAATCCATCTTTTTTAATATATAGATTTTTTTTTTTTTTTTTTTTTTTTTTTTTGGTGGGGAAGAGGAAGAGGAGAGTCTGCCCGGCAGAGCCCCTGGGTCCTGGGTTCCTGCTGCTGGCCCATCTTTCCTTCCCATCCCTGCCTAGCAAGGGAAGGCACATGTTAATACCAACTGGTGTGATCATTTTATGGTACTGCTGCTGCGGATTGCTCAGTCCTAGACAGATGTTGCGCCATCAAGGTCTCCTCAAGTGCCGCTGCCGCATGTTGTTCAATGACCTGAAGGTCTTCCTGCTCCGGAGACCCCCTGCCCCCCCTCCGCCCTCGCCACCGCCTCTCCTCCCCATGAACAGTGGAGATCAGCCTTTGGGCTTACAGGCGGCCAACAACAACACCCTGACCACGCTGCATGGGGGGCGAGGGGGAGCCTGGAGGGCGCAGGCCGCAGGCGGGGGCGGTGGCAGCACGGCCAGCCCGCCCGAAGAGGACTGGAGCAGCCCTGCAGGTGAGCAGCCCATGTCTATGATGAGCAGCGCTTCCTCAGATGACTTCTGCAAAGGCAAGGCGGAGGACAGGTACTCGCTGGGCAGCAGCATCGACAGCGGCATGAGGACCCCTCTCTGCAGGATCTGCTTCCAGGGGCCGGAACAGGTGAGCCAGAGAGGCAGGCAAACTTCAAGGCACAGGGGGGTGGAGTGTGTGCAAGGGGTGGGAGCATCCTTTCTTTTAACCGGCCCCTCCATCCACTCTGCTCTTCCCGCAGCCCACAGCGCCGGCTCTTTGTACTAGAAAGGTGATATTGATTTTTCCCTGGGATATTTCGTGTTGATCTGGTTTGGATGCTTTAAAGAAGGGCCTGAGTTTAAACTGCTCTTGCTCGGAAGCTTTGTTCAGAGAGAGGAAGGCTACACACACCCACCAGACACAACATGAGAAGCAGACGCAGGACACAACTGCTGGCCCAGCCACACGTGCACACCCAGGGACATGCACAGACACCGCTCGCAAATGCACAGAGACAGACTTCACTCAGAAACTCAGCCATGCCAGCTCCAGAGACAAACCCATGGACAGACTTTTTATCTTCAGACAGCCCACATTAACTTGCATGCAGAGATGCTACACACAAACATACACTGGCATTGGCACACGTGCACATGGAGAGGTTACTATAAGGCTTTCTTTTACTCCAGGGAGGTCCTTCCTGTGCAATGTCACATCTCAGAAAAGGTTGGTGTGGAACAGAAGTGCAAGGTCCATTCAGTTCTGTTTGTTCACTGGATTTGTGGCTAGAGGTGATCGTGAAGGTGCTAGCAATGGTCTAGTACGCTGCTCGGTGTTTATGTATTCAGTTGTTGAGGCATGGCAGTGATGCATGCAGATTCGCTTTAGTTCATGATACCTGCGTTGAGAAAAGTAAAGCCCTGATTCCCCGCTATAACGTTCCAAGAGCGAGCTTATGGAAATAGCCTTAGCATTTTCCACACGTTTGATACCTCTTTTTGGGTTGTCTCTGGATTAGCAAGTGGCATGTTCATTGATTTAATGGCTTGCATCTTGGTCTAAAACTTGTTTAGAGAGAATGTCACATCTGGGGCCATGGTCTACATACTTTTTATTAGACAGCTGGGGAGCATACTATATGTACCCAGGAAAAGCCATGAATAATGTGGTTTTAGCTGTGCTAAGTGGATACTGCACAAAGTAGCACCTTAACTTCTCTTTAATTAAAAAAATTCAATACATGGAAGAATTCTGGGTTTATTTAATTAATCTGTCCCAGTCTCAAAATGGATAATGACTTTAAAAACACCAGAGGACAAAAACTATTTTTCCAAATCATGGGGAAAAAAATCTCCATTGTAAAAAGTTTCTATAGTAGCATTTAACAGATGCCTCCAGACTTAAACACAACAACCACACAGTTGACATTCAGTAGAGGAAACGTGCTAAGGGAGGGCTTAGGGAGCAAGGACTTCTTGGTGATCCCTTAGCAGAGAAGTTTTGAGCCATTTAGTACCGCAGAAGAATGCTAAAACTTTCTGAGTGTGGACAATATCTTCATTAAGAGAATACTTTGTCTGGGTAATGGATACTTCCCCTTCCATTTGTGAGTCTGGTGGCAGCAGCAGCAAGTGCTTACAAGGAAAAGTGATATTGGGGAAGTATTTAATGTATCGTTAGCTTTTAAAAATGCAATTTAGCCACTGTAAATACTTAGCAGGAACCAACACCATGTGACCACAGAGCTCCCTGGGGATCACCAGCCAGTGCTCTGCAGATTACCAGTGGTCCACAGAGCACAGCTTCACAACCACTGTTGCGCACAACAGGCAGCATTAAGCTTTGGGAAGAAAAAAGAAATTGTGTAAAATTATCCATGCAAAAACAGCTGCCTTCAAACGCTCCTTGGTATATATTAATAGCAGGCCAATGAAGTTTCTCTCCATCAAAATGCTTGGGGCACTACACACCAGAATGAAACAAATACAACGTAATTAAAAAAAAATCAAATGCCACCCTGGGGCACTTTTCACACTGTTTTCTTCAAACTATTAATGATGAAAAGTAGTTCCAGTGTTTTTTTAGCCTGTTAATTTTGATGCTTTTAATAGGGCAACATCCGTACTTGATCTAAAATTATTACTAGAGCAGGAGAGATGTCAAACACCAGGTTGTGGCCTCCAGCCTCAACATGCAAATAGCTATTACTCACCTGAATAGCGACGACGGACAATTGACTGTAATGTGAGGACCGCCTGTGTGAGAGAGGCTTGCAGAGACTGGTCAAGACCTTTGGGCCTCAGATGCCCATCAAAACAATAGCTTTCTTAAACCAGCCCCACTTTCTCTTCCTTCTTCCTGTTTTCGGTAACTCCTTAGGAACCCAGTGCTAATTGGTTAAGCTGAGAGAGGTAGTTTTATTGGCTATTTCCTGCCCAAGCCGGTGAAAGTACCAGCATTTTGCACCTTCCCATTGTGCCTTCTTTTGGGTGTCTCATGAATAGGATATTAGGTGAGGAGAGGACACCCTCCAGCAGCCCCAGGGTACACGGGACAATCATCATCCTAAAAATGAATGCATTCCTTCAACAACCCTTTGAATATCCCCAGTCCTGCAGGATGAGTCACTGTGCTCCTCAGGGTCTTGTTGATCTGAGCTGGGTGGTCAATGGTCCATAGCCCTTTGTAATGGCTTCTGTATCTGATTGATAGCTGTAAAGCACACGTTTCATGATAGGCTTTTAGATGATTAAACAAAGAAAAAAAAATTCCTCTGTTTCAGAACCAATACGTGCCTGGCTTATTTAATTTTCTTCACCTCTTAAAATGAATACTGCGGGCAGAGATGAGCTGCTAGCAGCCCGTGGCTTGGCTGTTTCACCTTTATAGTACTATCTAGACTGCTTATCATTCATTCCCAATGCAGGAAAGGTGATGCCTGTGAGATTGGCTTTTGTGTGGGAGCAAATAGATTCTAAGTAGAGTTAAAATAAAGGTAATTGGCTACTTTGGAGAATGTTAATGCTTTAAAATAATGGTATGTTATTTTTATGCTTACGAATTAGGATATGTCTCATTTTACAGGCAAGGTTATATCGTGACCATCTGCCCATCTACTAGAATGAGAAATTGAGCAGATGTGACCTGTAGGTAATAGAGTTTCATCAGTATTTTCTTCTTTGGTTTCTCACATCCTCTGACTTGATTATAATAAAGCCACTTACAGACGCATTCTGCCTTCCTGGTATTGAGCAGCATCTTATTCTACAAATACTCCCACTTTCTTTTGTGAACCACTCACCCTGGAGCTGTGGGTCAGCACTGTTCATTGTGAATGAGGCTGGCAGTATCTGACCCGTACACTCAGGACCAAAAGCAGAAGTCCTGATTTCAGGTTCTGGTCAGGTTCTGATACCCGTGTAAATTCAGACTAACCCTTTTACATTCGTGAAGTTTCTTCTGAGTTACACCAGTATAACAGAGATCACAATTAGCCTCATTCAGTCCTTACTCCAGTATATCTCCCACTGGGATATATCCTGAGATCCTCACTCAGCTTCTGCTCACACTTCACACTAATATCCCTTCATAGCAACTGAGCAAGGTCCTTCCCTGATCTGGACCTGGATCCCTACAACTACAGAAGTACTGAATGTGCATTTTCATGCCTGTTTGACAACGTGTAGTATAAAAGTTTACCGTCCCGGGCACAAAATGTAATTGCTAGTTCTTTACTATGGCAAGTGTTAACAGTGATAAAAATAAACTACATTTTTATTCACCTGGCCAAAAAAAAAATCCTGTGTGCACTGTATGGCATGTACAGATCCAAGCTCTTCATTGCAAGTGGATTGTTAGACGGTCTCCAGGTGAAGTGACAGTGAAGCTGTTTTAATCCTGTTCTGATTTTCTTTTAAAGAGCTGCTACCAAAGAGGTCCTTTGCTAATCTGGCTTCTTAAGGAGGTTTGATTTAACATCTAATGCAAAACAAAACCTGTGGTGGTTTTGCACTTTAAATCTAGTGCCGGTCCAACGTGTGGGAGACTTCAGACTACCTAATGATTTGTCTTTTAAGATCCTCATGCATTTGGGGGAGGGGCTCTTATGTTTAAGCTGCCTGTTTTAGTCAAAAATAGGTTGGGGGAATTTAGAAAGGAAGAAAGTTCTTTCTTGTAAAAATGTCTTGAAGGGTACCAATAACAAAAAGAAGAGCGTGGGGCTGATGAACAGGTAAATACATTGCTTAAGTAACCTCTTCTAGGGCAAGAAGAGCAGGGCTTATTCCAGTCAGTGCTGGCAGTCAGAACAGAGAGTTGTTTGGCTGAAAGAAGAGCTTATTTTCAGAGATTTCAGAGATTTCAGAGACATTAGGGCTGGAAGGGACCTCGGGAGGGACCATTATAAAGCAACTGGTCAGAATCTGGTCTTGGTTACTTGGTTGACGTTAATGAAGTTAGCCTGGGTTTTCACTGGTTTAACCTGGGAAGGAATGTGGCCCATTCTAGCAATCCATTGGGAAATGAAGACTCAAGAAAGGCGAGCATCAAGGGGGAGGAAATAGCGTAGCGAGGCTTTTGCCTGGGTTTTTGTGTTGTTTTTATTTGTGCCCTCTGCTTCACAAAGCATTGCCTACCCCCTGGTTTACCAGCAAGGCTGTGCCAGGAAAAGAGACCAAGGAGAGCATCACCATGACAAACCGTTCTCAGTGCTCAAGAGGTGTGGATCCAAACGGGAGGGAAGCCAAGTAGGCCAGCAAAGAAGTGATAGGATAAAAAGCGTCTTTCTCATCGCTGGGTAGCGTGAAGGTGGGTGCAGTCCCGGGCACACAACCCCTCTGGTTAGGAGCCCGTTGTTGGCACTCACTGGAGAGGAGGGCACCTTAAAATCAAACCTGTTTCCGACTCAGCAGTCAGCGTGTCGTGAAGTGTGGGTGCTTCTTTTTAAAAAGTTTGCAGGTGTTTCTATTTCCTCGCTGGCGAGCTCCCTTCACGTCTGTCTGTTTGTCAGCCTAAATGCATTTTGTGCTTTTTAAGGTAAAGTGTTTTAGACAGAAACTTGAGAGGTAGATGGGTGTAAGGCTGACTGACCAAGGAGGAATGGGGAACAGGATATCCAAAGGTCTGTTACCCATAAAATGCTAATCGGGACCTTGGTCAGTACTCTGCAGAAGTGGCATGGCTGTGGGACACTGTATCCAACCTCTTCTGGACATCAGGGAAGTCTGAGTTCAGATGAAACTATTAACATAAGAACAAGGGGATGGTCAATGAAATAGAAAGGTGGAAAATTCAAAGCAGAAAAAAATGAGGCTTTTTTAAACATAATGCAATTAATCTGTGGAACTCACTGCTATAGGACACCACCAAGGCCTGACACTGAATAAGGGATGGGGTAATTACCTAGATATTAAAGGTATCCAAAGTTATTGTAATGAATTATAGCAAATTTTGAAAGGAAAGACTCATGCTTCCGAGCTGTCGTCATAAATGATCAGGATGAGACTTGTTTGGGGCAGGTTACCCTACATCTTTCCGCCATTGGGCTCATAACCATGATGCCAACAGCTGCCACAAACAGATTAACCTCAGGTCCAATCCAGTGTGGCAGATCCTGTGCTCCTACATCTGGATCCAAGGCCTTGTCTGGGAGCGACTAGAAGATGCTACGCTCTGAAGGACGGTTTGTGGCAAATAGGAAATGAGCTAATGCTGTCTTAGGTTGATTCCTGTTGCATCAGTGAGCACATCACAAAAAACCACGCTAGCCTCCCATTCGATAGTCTCACCAGAGAAGCAATGAACTGATCCAGGGAGTTTTTTATAGAGCCTACTGGGAAGGAATTGGAGAAATGATGCCCTGGAGTCATGACAAAGCTTAGGGAAATGACCGAAAGGAAGAAAAAATCATCCGAAGAGAAAGTTCCCTGCAAGGGGGAAAGAACAGATGTCTGAGTGAGTGAAGAAATGTGGGGAAAGAGAGAAGGATGTGGAGAAAACATTGTTTTCTAACGTTGTGCTGAACTGACCCTTACATCTGTGTGTTGCTGTCGGGTGTATTGAGTCACATAAATTCAGTGTTCTCAGCTCCTGCTTCCACCCCTATTCTGTTCCTCCCAGTGTTTCTACATGATTCATTTTGGTGGTAGCAAGAGAAACAGTCCTTGGAAAGCAGCCAGGCCTGCTAAAATGAGGAGTAAGAGTTGCTGGGATCCATCCTTCAAGGCTTCACATTTTTGTATTTGGATTCATACAAGTTAGAAATGGTCTGTCTCCCTGCCCTCCAGTCCCCGCCCTACAGCTCCCTGTTCCCACTCCCATGCTCATTCATTATCTTTAATTGTCTAACTGTCCTGGGATCAAAACCCACAGTCCGTGCTCCGGCAGAACTCTCTCTGGCTCAGCAAAAGTTTTGTCTGAAAAAAGACCGAGTCCCTAAATCAAACAGGATTCAGAATTTGATCTTAGTTTGGGGTTCCCATGAAAGTTGGTGGCAAAAACCCGGTTAGTGACAGCAGGACCTGTCTCAACGGTAAGCTTCTAGGGATGGGGATGCGGTCTTGCACATGTAGCGTGGTGCACGCATAGGATCGTCTATACAGAAATAATAAAGCCCATTCATTTGGCTTTCTTTAAAGTGCCCCAGCTGG
>NW_005842335.1:730937-734462 GCF_000455745.1 Alligator sinensis | reverse complement strand
CAGTCAGCGCCTCTGCTTTTGCTTGTGTTGCCAGTAGCCGCCTTCACAAGTACGTCAGCAATCTTTGTTCTTTACTTCTCCGCACACAAAAGACTTCATCTAGGAACTTGTCTGTGTGCATGTCATTGTTCTTTGGGCAGAAATTTCAGGCTATGATTAACAGTGGCTGATGTCAGGTAGTGACAGTCCAGGCAATGCAAAAACATGTAACTCCCGTTGTTTCCATCCGCACAGCCATCGTTCGTTATTTTCTATCGGGATAACGCGTTTCCTGATAGCCTTCTCTTTAGTACAACCAACGCGTAATTGCACCGCGTCCTCCTTTCAAGTGAACGTTCATCCTTATGAGAGGGTGCACTTCATAGCCGTTTACCTCGGGTAGAGAACTGAGTCTCCTACCCAGGGATGGACCTGGTCCATGAGTCACGGACTAGGTTGTGCCAACAGAAGTATCATTTGTAAGGGTTAAACTTCTTGGCATGATAGGAAATGTAGCACAGAAATCCGATTCCCTGTGTGTGCAGTGCATGCAACTTAAAGCATCCGACTATACACAAAGCTCTTGGTTCAGAGGCGATCTCTTTTATTAAACCAACTAAATAGAAGCAAAAAAATTCCCTTCTTGCTTGCAAAGAAAGGATTTTTTTTTTGTTACTATTTAGTTGGTTTAATAAAAAATATCGCCTCTGAACCAAGAGCTTTGTATGTCTCTTTTTTCTCAGACCAACACGGCTACCACATAGATCCCTGAAGCATTTGAATATGGACTTTGCTTGTTCTTCTAGCAACTTTCAACTCACTGTGTGAGGAAGAAGCTGGGATCCAGTCCTTCCAGATGCGAACTCACTCCAGGGCAATGCCTAATGACTTGCTGTGGGAAGCTGGTGGCGTTTGGTACCCCGCAGTATCTGCTTTGGAAATTTGTCGGGGAAGATATTCCAACGAGGGACTGGACTGTTTTGTTTGAAGACATTAATGCTTCTAGAGTAAATTCTTATGCTGGGGCAAGTGATGGATTCCCAGTCTGGAGGCTGTTCTCTGTGCGGAGGAGTGACAAGTCAGGGTCGAGGAAGCAGATTAGTCTTCCTGGCCCGTTCTTGTGTTCTTCCTCCCGGATGAGACTTCCAGCAAGGGAAACAATCAGTGTCACTGCTGAGGATGGCCTTGATGCTTTGGGCACCTGGTCAGTGAGAACCAGATCAAAAATGTCCATACTGGCCATTGAAAAGCAAACCATTTTTTCCCCCAGGCCTACAACTGAGCTCCACTGATTTACCCCATGGTTGGCAAGACTGTTTCCCACCCCCTCACCTGTTTTTTTCCCGCGTCTCCTTCCCATCCCTGTTTGTTGCTAAGGCTGTTTGCCTAAAGTGGGATTTGGGGTTCTGGTGGCTTCGTCGGCGTCTCTGGTCCCTCGGCACCCCACCCACCCTGGTTGGGAGTTTACACTTGGTTGCATTGGGAACAATTAGGCTATGTCACTACGGAGTGATGAGCAGGGATCCTGGTTTTCTCTGATAAAAAACAATCCCCAATTTTTGGATATAAAAAGCTAACCCAGAATCCACTTTTTTCCATGATTAAATTGAAACACCACTATATATATATATATATAAAGAGAGATAATATCTATTTATCTATCTATCTATCTATCTATCTATCTATCTATCTATCTATAATGGTGTTCCATATTAATCATGGAAAAATGTGGATTCTGGGTTAGCTTTTTATATCCAAAAATTGGGGATTGTTTTTTGTCAGAGAAAAACAGGATCCCTGGTGATGAGTCAGGTGAGAATATAACAATTTGAGGTGGCCACCATCGGCACTGGCAATCCTTCCTGGTCAAGGATGATCACAGATGGAGCAATGTTTGGTGGCAACCAACATGCCATTTTCAGGTCCCTTTCTGATAAATAGTGAGGGAAGGCAAAAATGCCAAAATGGGCAGAAAATGGAAATCCAGGGTCAAGTCCTGAAATTGTTCCTCACGTGACTCAACCTCTATTCAAGTCACCCCTCACCCCAGCTTCCATCTTTCCTTTGCACCTGAAACCACTTCACGCACCGTTTGCAAATGCCACCTCCAATTCCTCTGCTCTTCTCCGGTTCTGATCTGCAGTAGGCTCTTCATCGCCCTCTCTCCAGGGGGGAACATGTGTGTGCCTGGTTTTGGCTGGACTTTTTATTCTGCTATATGTGTGTGTCACAAGGGGGAGGTTGAAGAAAGATGCTGACCAGTTGGAGGAGACAGTGGTGAGGAGTATGGTGACTAGTTTCTGGAGGTGTTTATTTGATGGTGCCTGACCAGCTCCTGAGAAAGCACTGTGCCCTACATGGCTCAGTTTTGCCCTTATGGTAGAAACCTTTGTTGTGCCAGAGGTGTGGAGCTATCAGTCTTTATCCCATGAGGCATGCTGGGTGCAGCCTACTGAGTTTTATTAAGGTCAGAACAAGATCTTCAGCTTGACTCTGTGTTGTATCAGAAGCTTGTGAAGAGAGCAGAGGACGTGTCAGGGACTTGCGGCTGACCGTGCTCCCGAGGTGACAAGCTGCAGCGTTCTTTATTAATTGGAGCTTCCCAAGGGCCGGTGTCTCCATGCTGTGGTCGAGACAGAGAGCAACGAGTGTGTGCAAGTGAGGTCAGGTTATCGTCTGGCAGGTGGAACAGACTCTCCTCTCCATCTGACGCAGTAGAAAGCCATACGCGTATGTGCTGCCAGATGAGAGCCAAGCATCATCAAGGAATCCAGGAACTAAACCTTGGCCTGAATTGACCACTTGTGGGCATGAGCCTTCAAGAAAAGGAGTCCATGCAGTGATTACCGACATTTCAAGGTGTTTCTCCCTGTCTGTCTGTATAGCAGCACCTCTGATCATTCATCTCCAAACAGCTGTTCTTCATCTGCAAGCTGATCTTGTCCAAGCATTGGGCCACCATGGTGGTACTGCCAGGATTGTAGATAGCCAAGGTCAGGTGGACCTGTGCACAGGTGGACCTGTGCGAAGGTCAGGTGGACAGTGCTAGCACTTGGGTCCATGTCATTATATTAGTGGTATGTCACTGTTGCATCGGGCCAAATCAAGAATTGACCTTGAGGTACTCCACATGTGAGTAGTCTAGTGGTTCAGTGTCCCACACATACTCTTGACATGTCCCTCCAAGAAGGAGTCCAACTGTTTTAATATGTTCCTCTGGATGTGTGGCATCTGTTATAAATGGGTCAGTCGTATCTTATAGTTTCATAGTTGTAGGGTCGGAAGGGGCCTGAGCAGATCATCAAGTCCGACCCCCTGCCATGACAGGAAGAAGTACTGGGGTCAAATGACCCTGGCTAGGTGATTGTCTAGCCTCCTCTTAAAGACCCCAGGGTAGGAGCCAGCACCACGTCTCTTGGAAGTTGGTTCCAGGTCCTAGCCGCCCTGACAGTGAAGTTGCGCCTCCCGATGTCTAGTCTGAATCTACCCTCTGCCAGCTTGTGACCGGTATTTCTAGTCACTCCCGGGAGTGCTCGGGGGAACAGG
>NW_005842335.1:726071-730355 GCF_000455745.1 Alligator sinensis | reverse complement strand
AGCCCTGGGGGACCCCACTGCCCACATCCCTCCAGGTCGAATAGGACCCGTCCACCACCACTCTCCGGGTGCGCACCTCCAGCCAGTTAGCGACCCATCTGACTGTGTAGGTGTCGACGCCACAGTCCCCTGGTTTTTTAATGAGGATGGGGTGAGAGACAGTGTCGAAGGCCTTCCTGAAGTCCAGAAAGACTACGTCCACTGCTACCCCTGCATCCAGGGATTTGGTGACCTGGTCGTAGAAGGCCACCAGGTTGGTCTGACCGGACCTGCCTCGAACAAACCCGTGCTGGTTGCCCTGAGCATAACCTCCCCTGCTGCCCCTCGTGGCCGTGCGCCAGGCTAACTCTCTCAAAAAGCTTCCCCAGGATCGGGGTAAGACTAACTGGCCTGTAGTTTCCTGGGTCCTCCTTCCTCCCTTTTTTGAAAATGGGAACCACATTGGCCCTTTTCCAGTCCTCCGGCACCACACCAGAGCACCACGAGTGCTCATAAAGCCGTGCCAGGGGTCCCGTAATGACCTCTGCTAATTCCCTCAGCACCCTGGGGTGGAGATCGTCGGGACCAGCTGATTTAAATACGTCCAGCCCCTCCAGCAGTTCCCTGGCTAGGTCCTCACTGACCCTGGGCCTGGGTGCGCCTCTTCTGGGACGTACAGGGGTCCCGGTGGGGGGGGTGACCCGGTCCCTGCTCAGAAAAATGGAGGCAAAGAGATTGCTAAATAGGTTAGCTTTGCTGTCTGGTGCAACGACCAGATGTCCTAGCGTGTCCTGCAGAAGCCCCACGTTACCCAGTACCTTCTTTTTACCCCCTACATATTTAAAAAAAGACTTCTTGTTGTCCTTGATCCGGGTCGTTAGTCCCAGCCCCATCTCCGCCTTGGCCATATGATCAGTAGTCTCAGATGCTGCAGACACATCCCAGAAGATGAGGCTGATTCTCTGTCGGAGGTGACAAATCAGTGCCACCAAGGCTGCAAACCATCCCATGTCCTGGCTGCTTGTACTGGGTCTAGGATGTTGGGTCCAATTAGATGGGCCTGTCATTTGCCTTTTGCCAGCTTCTCTGTGAGTTTTCTTGGGCATTGAAGGTTTGATACTGATCATTTGTGAGCTATAATGGATGTATCCAGGGTTGTTTCTGTAACTTGGTCACACTATTGGGTGTTTGAACGAGGGTGGAAAGATTCCTTCCCTAAATGAGGGATTGACTGTGTCGGTCTCGAGTGCCTGGCACCAGATACTCATGACTATCTGCAGTCAAGAAAGACATGGGTCAGAAACACAGTTCTGGGACTGAGATATCATCAGACTGTCCACTATAGCCTGAGGAGCCAATGGTCTGAGCTCTGGGTCTGCGGAGAGGTTACGTGATGGCTGGTGCAAGGGGCAGAAGCCTTTCCAGAGGTGGATGATCTTTCTAATCAAGAGGGAGGGTGGTTTTTTGCAACACATGGTGCTGGGCTCTGCTGTGGGCTATGGATACTCAGCCTGATGAATTGGTGTATCTCCCCTTAAATTGGACAGGTTCAGAGGAGGTTGACTTAAGGCTTGGGACAGAAGTTTCACAAACCGGTTGGACCCAAATCAGTTAAGTCTGATACTACATTCAGCCAGGTTTATCTCAAACCAGTCCCAGCCATTTTGAAACCGGTTTCTGTGCACTGAACTTACATTCTGTTACAGGTTTAAACCAGTTTCTGATGACTTAAACCAGTTTATATGTCACTTCTGTCCCTATTCAACAAGTCCTCCTGAGCTGTAATGCAGCTTGGAGGAAGTCTTTGTTTCAGCCCATCTCTTCCAGCCTTGGTTGTCTGCCACGAACAACTGAGCGTTGAATTTGTGTCTTTATTTGGTGCAGGGTGTCAAAAACCCACGGAGATCCATGTGCGCAGGGGGGAGGCAGCGACCAGTGTGGCAAGGGTCAAAGCTAATATACTATGCATTAATAAGGGCTCACCAGACCCTTGGCTCCTCATTGCGAGCGCTGAGTGGTATTTAGCATGCCCGGGAATGTGATGGTGAATCAGTCTTTGCATTCAATCTGCTTCTTGCCAAGGGATGCTCTGACCACTGCCGCAATCCCGTGACGGTCCGTCCACGCAGTGTTGTCACGTCCCGGCACTGACATCATTTGTGAAGACCGGGTCCGAGGTGTGACCAGCCAGGGGGCTGGATGAGAGATGAGCCGTGTGTGGCTCAGGGAGGCACGAGAGGAGATGCATTTCTGCAGGTTGACATTTCCAGCCTTGTCGGCATGAACGCTGAAATCTTCCGGTGGCCTGTGAATGAGCATAAGATCCGGGTTGGCTTGGGTTCTGGTTTCTATTATTAGAGGACTAAATTTGAATGAACATCTCTAGCTGGCTGATGGATGCAATAACAGGGATAAAAATAAGAAGGGCAGCGCTGATATTAGGTAGGGTGGCGTCCAACAGAAGGGAGGGGAAGGTGTTTGTGGCATCCCACATGTATGCCAGCAAATAAGCTTGCAAGGTTTCCATCAGGCCTTTGCTGTCCTTGCCTGCTTTGAGGGAGGGGAGAGAGTGCAAGAAGGGGGAGGGAGGGGAGGCTTGCTGGGGACAAGCGCTGCCAGCCGGTGCCTGCTATAACGAAACGTCCTTCTAACGAGAAGATGGTGAAGGGCAGGGGCTGCTTCCCTGGGAGAGGAGCAGAGCCTTTTGGGAATCTCATTCCCTGGGTTAGCTCCAGGGCCGGAAGGAGGGCCTGGGAGAGGAAATGCAGCTGCACTCAGAGATATTTTTGGAAGAAAGCATGTATAATAGAAGACTGTCTATTAGCTGAGGACTAGCACTTACGTAATTAGAGACTGCACCACGCCGAGCCGGGACAAGGGGCAGAGTTAAGGTAATGGGTGCTCCTGACCGCTGTAAAGCTGCAGTAGCGTCCAGAGCCTTAATGGGGGATCGGGGTCTCAGCACACCGTGCATCATATAGACAAGTGAGACAGAGACAGTCTCTGCCCTAGGCAGCTTGCAGCCTAGGATTAAACAGCCATTTCCTTAATGCTGTTTTCCTTCAGGATTTTCTTTTTAGGAGGGAAATCATGCATAATCTGGGAGTCTTTGTCCAGAGACACCTTTGGAAAGGCCTGCCCGGCACGATTTCTGAGGTCCCGAACAAGTAGAGAGTAGCAGTACCAGGGTCTGAGAAGCTAGATGGTTGCTCGGAGGTTCGGATGGCATGGAAAAGCCCTTTACGGGCCACAGAAAGGCCTGGGCACCCTGCCACAGAGGTCTGCCCAAGTGCAGCCCTGTGGCTGCAGGACACCAGCCTTTGGCACCTGCCAAAGTAGAGCCCGTGCTGTCGAGGAGCTCATGAACCGTGCCATCTTTCTTGCACCTATTCCAGCTGCAGGTTTGCAGGGTTTCCTTCCAGCGCATCCAGTGC
Source organism: Alligator sinensis (assembly GCF_000455745.1). NCBI lineage: Eukaryota > Metazoa > Chordata > Crocodylia > Alligatoridae > Alligator > Alligator sinensis. Next base: position 726,942 of record NW_005842335.1, on the reverse strand, counting down.
ATCCTTCACCACGCCGGCTTCTTGGCGGGCAATAACGCTGGGGGAGAGAGAGCCCGAAGGGATTTGAGATAGCAAACATTCAAGCGAGAGGAGGCTTTTCAGGCCTGAAGGAAGCCCTTGTGATAATTGCAGATGTAGACCATAAGACTTGCCTGCCTTCAGTCCTCGCTTGCAGACCACTAGCTGGGGTTGAACTGGAGCATAGCTTTTAAAAGACACCCAGACCTGATGGATGGCTGTGCTGGCCTGCTCCCCAGATCTCTCTCGGCCAGGGGACAGCTTCGTTAACAAATGGGGGTCACGCGGGTTTTGTCCCAAGCTCTACCCACTTGTGATACCAGAAGACTATCTGCACATCTTTCTCATATGAGCTAATTAACCAAGCTGACATTTAAATGAACGTGATTAAGCTTCATAGCTGGCTCCCCACTGGCCTAGCTGGAACAGCTCATGCCTCTCACAGACTTGTTATTTCAGGCTGCCTGCAGTCTCAGGCAGACAGCCCTGCGTGGGTATCTGCATCTGGTTCACGTTTTAATGATTATCTTCACAGCAGGAAGGGACAGAGACCTAATTTCTAGTAAATTAATTCTGTAGCCTCCAAATGATAGCACCAGCATGAGAAGCTGCCGGGAGCCAGCCCTGTTTGACAGTCGAGGCCACCTCCCAGGAAAGGACATTGTCTTCCCTGGTTCCTCAGGCTCATCTTTCCATGTTTCTAGATCTGTCGGGACATCCTCAGGAGAAGAGCTATCCTTTCTTCCACTCCTGCAGGTTTCTGAAGGTCTGCAAGAAAAGGTCTCCAGTCTCTCCTCCTGCATCCCCGATGGTCCCTGGAAACCCCTTTGGAGGAAACCCAACCATGGTTGAA
>NW_005842335.1:719130-726061 GCF_000455745.1 Alligator sinensis | reverse complement strand
TGCTATCCCTAAATCATCCCTGACCCATGCGTACCCAGCCTCCCTCGAACACGCTCCCGTGCAAGAAATGTCACCGCTTCCCTGGGCAGTCTAGTCCACTGCCTCGCGGGTCCGACAAGAAGGGAGCTTTGCAGTGAAAGCCTTGTGATTTTTGAAGTGTTGCACCTCCGTCAAAGCAAACTGAAATGCTCACAGCCATTTTCCTCCGTTTTTGACGGCCCAGTCACTTTGTCTGGAGGGCTGTTCGAAAACAGTTACAAGACATTTCCTTTAATACTGGATGTCTCTTCTCCCTCCCTTCCCCCTTCCTGGCCTATTAAAAAATGAATGAACCATCTTTGCAAGAATCTGAATTCATCTTCAGGTCATGTCGAACCTGGAAAATTTCAGCCCGGTGGCGAATTGCTTCAAAGAAGTTATGAGTGGCTGAAATAGGGGATGAGAACAGTCACTTCTTCTCACATACCTTCTCCCTCCCTTTGCCCCCATGGGTGCTAACAGACGTTGAAGACGTGCCAGGTGTATCCAGCCCTGCAGGTTGTACTCGTCTTCCAGACAACATAGGCTGGAGCCCTCTGGCACTGAAGAGGTTAACAGAGAAAAAAGGCAAGGAAGGCGAGGACACTTTAACTGGCATCTGCAAAAGTTTGGCTGCTGCGGCATGTGTAACTCAATCGTTACTGCAGATCCAAAGGAGAAGAGCCCTGCAATCCGGGAAGCAATTATAGATCAGTTAGCAGAGCATAAATTGTGGGGGAATATCAGAAACAATCCTGCGAGATTTAATGAGAGAAAGGATGGTGACTAGAGGCAGCCAATGTGGATTTGTAAGTGGGAAAGAGAACGAAGCTGCTGGAGCTCTTCAAAAGGTATTATTGTCACGGCAAACCGAGGGAAACAGTGAACGGTGCAGCCTCATCGTAGGTGTCTACAAAGCCTTCTGCAAAGTCCGCTCCGGAGATGGTTTGCTAATGTGGTGTGCGTGTGTATGCGCTTAAAACTGAGCTCGGGTATAGTTTAAGAAGATCAGACATACGCAGGGAGGAGCGGTGCTCTCTTCTGTGCCTGACAGGAGATCGCTTTTTTAGGTGTTGCCATCCCGTGCTCCAGTTTGGGGCTCCTTTCTGCAAGGCGGATTGGACGAGCAGATTTCTTGGGTGATACAGAAATTGCGAGCAGAGGGTCTTTGGAAAAAACATCTCCCTAACCAATGCAGGACTGTTCCCTGCAAAACCCAACGGGGCTTCCAGCCGTTCCCTTTCGCTGCCTAGCAGATCTCACTCTGAGGCTGATTTTCAGGGATATTCGTTGTAAATAACCCTGTCCCTAATTTCATCCCATTGATCCCACTCACACCTGCTGCCATTTACATCCTTTCTATTTCTCCTTTATGTTTGCTTCCCCCTGGTATTTGTAAGCTGTCTCCCAAATAGAGCTCATTGGTCTTTCTTCATAGCATAAAACTGTTCTTCAACCCCTCTGAAAGTATAACCAGACCTGGCACATCGGGCTCACATCACAGAAGTATTGCACGGCTCTCAGACATACCCAGTTTTGCAGGATGTTCCTTATTGTGGCTGAATCAAGCTGTCTGCTTTGTTGCACAATAGTTAATGGTTCCTAGGCATCTGAGAGCATCTTCTCTCCATCCTGCCTAAGGTAGGGAGTGGTGCATATAGGTAGGAACAAAGATGCAAGGAGCTCAAACCCAGTCTATATTTCTATGTTCTTTATAACCCTTTTTCCTGACTAAAGCCTCCCGCCCTCAGTCTGGAAGGTGCCAAGCTGTTGGTATGATGGAGGGGCTCAATCACATAAACTCATTTTAGGTAGCGTCAGGCAAACTTCTCAGACTGACTGTGGTAAATATATAAGCTTTGATTATCATATATCAAACTGCTATGTCCAATTCTCCTCCCACAGAGAAGGATACAGCCCTCATCTCCAACGTCCTACTGCTGTGTAGCTCTCTATCAGTGTCACGCTGTGTCATTTCCTTCCCTAGAAACTACTCCATGGAGAGGTTTCTGCACAGAAGCTTTTGCAGAATAATAAATCTGGAATATCTGCATCCACAGTGGCAACCTTTACCTACTTCCCTTTGAATCGGTTTCCGCACATAAGGCACCGGATCTCAGAGTCCATGAATAGAAATGGGTATTTTTTCCATTGTGTTGCAAAGCCTGATTGATCATCACTATACAAGATTGACCAGTATGAATGTGGTCTGTAAAGGTCCCTGATGCAGGACCTTTAGAAGCACAGGCCTGTTTTTTTTTTCAATGGAAAGAACTTAAATTAGACTTTCCTTCTGCTTCCCTTGTTTATGAATTGTTTAATCGGCCATTTGGACAAGACAAGAAAGCCGTCTGACTGTACCTGAGCAGCTACAGCACGGCAATACAGTGTCTGTTCGAATTGCTGGAAGGAAGGTGGAAGTGCCTGGTGACAATATCTGCACGGTGTGATCACTGATCGCCGTCTTTTGCACTACATCCATGCAAGCAAGGGAAAAGGCTGCACTGAGGGGTGAGAAGAAGAGGTGTAAATATTATGGACCACCTGAAAATCTGTCAGGACTGCCTTGCATGCCTGGTTTGAAGCAAACAGCTAAGCATGTCGCTCGCTTGCCTTAATTCATTTTGTGTTTCAAACCAGGCCATTTTATTATGTGCATGGCCTCTAGAGCCACACTTGAGCTGTTGTCACATCAAAACTTTACTGAATATGCAAATAATACAGTGCATATGCAAGTAATAACAACCTTATTGCAAAGGGCGATAGCCCTATGGCACCTGAGCCGCTGCAAGAACACGGGAATGTCATGAAAGGCAGCAGTGCAGATGTGGCACACGTGCTCCAAAGTGCAGAGTGCATTCAGGTGCGGACACATGTTGGCCCACCTGCGTGGTTGTGACCTTTGAGGCCATGGCTGTCTTTGGCAGGGAGGGCTGTACCCATCTCACAGAGGACAAGAAGCCTCATTGGGGGAAAATCCATTAGCTGCCTTCGTTGTATAACAGAGAGCTTATCCACGTGCTGGGTATCCAAGTGAGGAAGCTCTTGGATATAGAGATTGCAGAGCACTAGGCCCGTGGAGTAGATGTACCCTGTGCAGATATTCCCTGTTCCCCTAGGTCAAACAATAAAGTAGGATAAATAGTCACCCAGGACTTCTGATTCTTGCTTATACTTCCTCCCCGGCGAGCGTGCGGTTGAGGTGTCTTCTTGGCTGGACACGGAGGCAGTATACACACGTCCCAAGTGGCATGGCTGTCTCAGGCCGCGTGACCTTGAGCAAGTCATCCAAAATCACTCTGTGTCGTGTCATCCTGCTGTAAGATGGGGGCTGGCCATCCCTACCTGCCCTCAGGATTGCTGTGAGGCTGCCTTGCTGGAGTGTAAATGCCTTAAAAATGCCTTCAGACAGAAAACTCTGTATAAATGCAAAGCATTCTTATCATTGCAAGTAAAAAGTGGATTGGGAATGGAAGGAGAGCGGGAAAGGTGCAAGTAAAAAGTGGAGTGGGAATGGAAGGAGAGCGCGAAAGAGTAGTAGGAAGAAGTTGCCAAGTCAGGCCACACTGAAGCAAGCCGGTACGGTACAAACGAGTGTAAGAGACAGCTTGACATTTTTATAGAGACACGCACAGACGGGATTTCAAGTGTGCGATGATTAAATGGGGTCAAGGAGGTGATATGGCTTAATTTGGCCAAGTTCCTTTCCTGTCCAGCCGCTCCTTCTGCTCTCGAACTGGCAAACACCCTCATCGTTGGCCTGATCACCGATTTCCAAGATAACCGCTCAGCAGCGCAGCTACAGAGCACTTGCCAGGAGGAACGAGACGGTGGAGAACCGTCGCACCGGAGGACGGAGATTTTAAAAATCAGCTGGATTCATCCTTGAAGTCAATGGGGTTACACTAGAGATGAACTGAGCTGACAAGGTCTAATTACAGAGAGAAAAAATGAGTCACTAAAAACCAATAATAATTGTCTTAAATATAATTAAAAAGCATAATTTACAATCAGGCAGAAACAATCTTGGCACCTGGGAGATGCCAGGTATAGCTGGGAGCCGGCAGCTCAGCATCTAATATACAAAACTGGAGATGTTACGGATTTGTGTAAGACAGAGCGTGTGTTAATGAACGGAGAGTTAAAAGCGCGGTTACAGTAACCAAAACAGGGAGCACCAGCTTTGGCAGGCTCATACATTCATAGGCATTTACGTGGCGTGTTGTATTCTCCAAATCCTGTTGAAATTCCCCTTGCCTTCAATGGAGCCAATGCTTCACCTCGACTCCGCACAGCATTGCCCTGGCATCCCGGCGGAGAGGAGGGTGGACGTTTCTACAGAAAAACCAGTCGCCGCTCTGCAGAGACATTTCTTGGTTGTGGAAGTTATGAAAGGGTGGCAGGTGCAGGGCATTAAAGCTCATTCCTAGGGGTTTTGAAGCATTTGTGGAGTGTGGAGTGCATCCTATTAATACATGTTTTATGTATGTATGAGTATCATTCCTGAAGTCTGATGTGGGTGTGTATCCTCCGATGAACCCAGGGATGGAGGGGACGAGACAAAACGATCAAAGAAGCTGGCTAGGATGCAAAGTTGTTCGCTCTCCCAGCCGCCTCACTGGGAAGGATGAAATTAGAAGGATAGCACCCACCCAGCGACGGAGATTGATCGCATCCCATGGCTTGTCTGGGACTCAGGCCATTTACATTATTGGACTTTTTTTGAGACATCTGGGCTGGCAGAGTCTGTCCTTCCTCTAGAAGACACAGAAGTTAGAGAAGTGAAGGACCAGTTATCCCAGCGAGAGCTGGCACAGAGTCGTTCCCTACAGCACGGCCTCGAAGCCTAAATCTCAGTGTCACAAGTGATGTGGCTTCCACCTAGCTCCTGGGAGATTATCCTACACTCTAAGAAGTTTTAGTGTCAAGGCATTTTCCCTAATAGTCAGCCTAGATTTTCCAATGCTTAATTAATTTCAACCCATTCTTCCAAGTCAGTGATGCCCACAAATCTCCCTGCTTTGAAATATGGGCCAAAATGGTCATAGTATTTTGAGATAGTTTGGGCCCAAACTACACAAGTGAGGCCCATCCCTCTAAAAGGAATCCAAACCGGATCCACCAGTCCAAATCCATCCCTTCATTTTTTAATATGTATTTACCAGCTCTCCATTTCTTTCCCTGCTCTTATATGTTGCTGCTTCCCAAAATACATGGGGTGGTGCCCACAATACATGGGGTGGTGCCCACAATACATGGGGTGGTGCCCACCCATCTTCTCCACTGCGGGTCGATCTGATTTTCATAAGGAAAGGCAGGAACGCTGTTACTGGGGGCATCGCTCCCGGGAAGTGGTTTGGGACCACAAGTTGTTTTCAAAATCACAGAGTTAATGGGCTAAGCCTGAGCAGTTCACACACAGTTTAACAGGACTGCCTTCATCTACATTTGGTGCAAAGCAGCATTTAGCAACACCTTCATTAACATATTTTAGTTAACACATTTTCTGATCCAACTGACTGGCGGCATAAGCAAGACTTTGGGCTATGTTTTCACAGCAAAAAAAGAGTGCTCTTTGCAGGCTGAGGCAGCTTTCTCTCTATACGATCCCTATAAGATAACTCAGTGTAGTTAGCTGCCATCAGCCCTAAGCCCCTTACCTGGGCTGGACCTCAACTAGCTCAAAACTACAGTGCTTGTCTCCCCTTGGCGCATGCAGTGACCCTCGCTATTACAAATTAGCGCTGTCCGTGTGCAAACAGGCTTGTTGCTTTTTATGTTGAGGGCAAGAGGAGTCTCTCCTCATCCCGTCTCCACCTCCAGAATGAAAACCGGTGATGCTTCATAGTCAAGAACAGGGCAAGAAAAGTAAACGGCGGTATCCCTCTGCTTGGCCACCGTCTCCCAGTCCCGTTTACGCTCGCTCTAGCGTAGAGCTCCCCAAATGCTGTTATTTCTCACGAGCATCACAGAAGAGGTTAGTCTGAAGGGCTGAGTAAGTAACGGCTTAGCAGGTCAGGATGAAGGAGGTGACAAACCTCCACCAAATAAAGTTGGAGGGGGTTTCTGGTGCAAGCAGGTGAATGAGATGTGAAGGGAGAGGAGAGGGGATGGGGTGGCTGGTGGTCTTTCAACCCTCCCCGTGCGCTTGGCTCCCTCCACGGCAGCTGCACAGCTGCCAAGGCAGGTGGTATACTTAGCCCCCTTCTTTGCCATTGCTGGCCTGTTTAGGAAAGCAAGCAGGGGGCTTTGCTGGTAATTAGGTAATGAGAGGTAATTAGGGGCTATCAAGTTTCAGAGGCTGCTCACCCAGCAGCAGAAGAGAGCCCTTGCTGCCAGGAAGGCCTGGGGAGGGGGAAGGAGGAGCGGTGCCTCCGTGAGAAATGACTGAAGCATCCTTCATGGCCCTGGGATACTTGCAGGAAGGTGGTTTAGGTGGTCTGGGCCAACACAGGGGAGCGGGCGTAATTTGGAGGTCCCTGCCGCAGCTGTGATGAATCTGACCCCCAAAGTTGTAGCCAGCATCATTACGAGGATCCCTGAGCCGCAGGTTCAGGTCCATCTCTGGAGATGGATTTAAAGTCCAGATTTAAAGTGCTGTCGTTCCCTTCCTGCCTCCTTATGCCCAGCACTGCTACACTTTGCTTTCATTCAGCACGGCCGGCGCTGCGGCCCGGGCGTGTGACACCAGGGTGCTCTTCTGCCAGGGGCACAAAGGAGGGCCTCAGGGTCTGGCCTTCTTTCCTGCACCTCCAAAACGTCCCGTGTGGCTTTCCAAATGCTCGTGCTCCAAGCCCTGAACACACACACACACACACATGCATGCACACGCACATGCACCCGGCTGAGTTCAGACACAAACGTGAGCGACTGAAGGAGCCCTTTGTGTCCGTCCCCCCCCCCCCCCCCCGCG
>NW_005842335.1:689821-719099 GCF_000455745.1 Alligator sinensis | reverse complement strand
CGCGAGCCCCGTTTCTCCCCCCCCCCCCCCCCCCCCACGTGTGCAGCCCACTTAGCAGCATCCCAACTTCAGTCCTCTTGGCCTTTACAAGCACCTCAGCACCCCCAGCGAGAGAGCCGCGACACGTCACGATGCCCCCCATCTCTCGTCTTCCCTCCCATCCTTGCCCTTCTCTCCGTACGCGGGGGCCATCACCCCCTGGCTTTGTCGGGCGCTGTGATTCTTACAGGCTTCGTCCGGGGTGGAGCAGGGGTGTCGAACAGTTGATTGGTATCTGGCGAGGGGAGAGATGCTGGAAGTATTGCTCGTCTCAGCAGTTACTATAGCAACACTTTTGATGATCAGCTTCTGCCACTCCCGACAGGAGCGTGGAGATTGCAGCGCACGGTTCCTTGACTTTTGTGATGGAAGTTGCTCCGCAGATGTGCCCCTTGGACCACAGTGCAAGGATCAGTGCCTGACCACAGCGTTTCTAGCATGCATGTGCACGTGCCTTGTTTCCACGGGATGCCTGGGCATTTTTGGAAGCTAAATGAACTATTTGCAAAGCACTTCAGGCATCTCCAACAAAAGGTCCACAAATTCCAAATTCGCTCTACGCTGCTTGGGGCAAACTTTGCAAGCGGGCAAAAAGGACCCAACCTTGACATAGTTCACCCTCTCTCTTCTAGCTGTAAGTCCTAACCACAGTGGTAGCAGCTAGCACATTTCAAAGCACAAACACTTTTCCTAATTCAGATGCAGGATTTCATAGTTTCATATCTTTTTTAGGGGCTGGAAAGGACCTTACAGATCATCATGTCCAGCCCCCCTGCGCTGGGGCAGGAAAGACCGCTGGGGTCAAATAACTCTTGCTCTATTTGACTCTTGCTCCACCGTAATAAAGGCAGAGACATGTAGGACTGGGTAAAAAGGGAACTAAAAGCTAGGGCCAAGCCATCTGCATCCAACGTGTGTGACTGTTCGCAGATCCTGAGTCACGGTGCTTTTTCAGCCAGCGGCTGGTAATAGCTATAACCTACCTCAGCAGGGCATTTTTGGAAGCTAAATGAACTATTTGCAAAGCACTTCAGGCATCTCCAACAAAAGGTCCAAAGGACAGTGGGAAAAAAAACAATAACAACTTGTTTATAAGATATTATAGTCCAACATGTTTTAGGTTTTTATTAAAAAAAACAACAACTATTCCCCCCAAATGAACTGCTGGGCGTAGGCGTGTGATGTATTTTGATTCTTCACCACGCGAGCGGCTTTGCAAGGGGAGACCAGCCTCGTGTTGTTCTTCAGAAGACAAAACATGAAGGGAAACATTTTAGTGCCAGCCCCCTGCAAGGACAGGAGCGGGGCTGCCTTTCCTCGCTGCCATTGTTCCACCTTCGTTAAAGAAGAGAGCGCCGTCAAAAGCAATTAGACAACGTGTTTGGCTCCCGTAGTTGGAGCCTTTATGTGGGGCTCGCGTGCAACGTTTGATTTGAATGCTCCGGCGTGTTTTAGCTGCAGCGTTCACCTTGGCGAAGGGATGCTGCCGAGTCGGTGAGGCCCAATGTGTTTCTGTTAAGAAGAAGTAGAGGGGCTTTTTTACAAATCCCCCAAATATCCTCCTGGAGCGGGCGAGGGAGAAACCAATTGTTTCCATTCAGCCCTTTTTTTGCAAAGGGAGCGGTAGGGTGGTGTCGTGGTTATGGCTCCAACCCGGCACTCAGGGAGGTCTAAGTCAGTTCTCTACTCTGCTACAGACTCCCCCGTGTGACCTTGGGCAAGACAGTTAGCCTTCTCTGCCTCAAACCTGCATCGATAAAGCACGAGGAATAGCCCTGGGGCAGGGCGAGGATAAACGCATTCGCCGTTACCAGATGCTGAGATGCTGTGGTGATGGGGCTCATCAGGAGATAGCCGGTATTAACGGTGATATTGCTCATTTGGGCAGCAGCAGCAACGTTTCAGCGCTGTAGAAAATGGGGCGATTTCTAAAGATATATCAGCCTGGCATTCCCATGGATAGTTGGGCTCACTACCTTTAAAAATCTGAAGTCAGTGGAAAGATTCACATGCTTGGACAACCGTAAGAGGTTGCAGCTGAGTTGCACTTAGGCACCTAGTCCATTTGCAGGCCCAGGAGGTAGGACAGGATCTGGCCCTGAGCGTGGACGTGACTGTGGTCCAGGGTCTGCCCCTGGCAAGCCCCGTCGCAGAGATCCCCTCGCGGGCCTTGGGGAGCTGAAGGGATGTGCAGAAAGGAGGAAACGAGAATATTAGTGCGGATGAACCATCACGAGGGTCGTTACTGAATCTCCTCTTCGGGGGCAGACCCCCCACCAGTGCCAAGGCGGGGACAGCAGGCAGGAAAGCGAGCCACAAGCCACACCTGGCTGTAGGCTCAGTCCCCAGCCCGCTGAAACGAGTGGAAAGGCTCCCATCGATTTTGGTGAGCGGTGGAGCGGGCTGTACAGGAATTGAAGTGCCCTGCCCTCGGTCCCAGAGGAAATCGGCTTCGGGCTTCAGGAATTGCCGGCTCCCAGCCCTACTTTCAGGTCGCTCGACCCAAAACAACATTTTCTCCCTTCGTGTTTCACTGAGAGCTAAGAAACCCTTTTAGCATCCCTGACAGGTGAGCTGGCGTGGCAGGTGGCGGATCTGGCAATGTTGGCTGGGGTGGGAGAATCGCGAGCGCCGGTGTACTCTGTTGTGTAGAAGGGTTATCCGTGTCTGAAACGATGGCTTCTTTCCTTCCTTTCTTTTTTAGAAATAAAAATGATTTTTTAATGTCTTCCCAGCTGCTTATTCCCCATGGGCCGGCCGAGCGATCTCCACCCCCAGTGGCCACGCTCATTAATGGCAGTAATTGGTTTTAGCCAAGGTAGAGACCTAATCCACTTCAGGAGACGCTGCCAGCTGAATTGTATTATGCTGCTTTTCTTTTTTTCCTTTATGTCTTCTCTAATGGACACAAACCTCATGTGTAACTTCAGCTGTGCCAAGCCTCGCAGAAGGGAGCTGCACCCACATTGCTCCCTGCAGTTGTGGGAAGCGGAGCAGGTGGTGTATGAGACACTGTGTGCAAACAGCCACCCACACCGAACGCCCTCTCCGGTTGCACCCTTATGGGAGAGGAGAAGAGCGTTAGATCAAGAGAGCAGAGGAGAAACAAAAATACGGTGATCAAACCCAGGGCCAAAATGCTCCAGCACAGCTGTCTCACGCCACGGTGCCAGGGCCGTGTTTAGGCACTGGAAAATACAGGCAGCTTTTGCAACCCACGGCTCTGAGTCAGCCGTGTGCTGAAGTGTGCGGCTCACCTCCAGCCCGGAGTGGCCCTGCTGAAGTCAACAGGACACTTCCTCACTGTGTTCAAGGACCTTGCTGAATCGAGCCTTAAATAATGGCATTTGGCCAGCCCGGTCTGAACCCGGCTGGCCTGCATTATCTGCCTCCAATGCATGTTCTCCTTCTCTGGGCGTGTGGACATGTCCACGGCGTCACAGAGGCTATAACGTGCCTGGCTGTGGTGCTGTTTAGTGACATGGGCGGATTTACCCTGACTGCAGTGTGGACATCCTTTCTGTCTCATCCCGCACCTTGTACAGCACTGAGCACATTGTCACTGCTTCGGTCATAGCAAAGCCCCTTGCAACGGGCAGTTCTTCCAAGGCTGGTCCGTGTAATGCTTTGGCAGGATATCGGGGCATTACCTAGCATCGCTGGCACAAAGCAGCAGTGATGGTGTCCAGTTTGTGCTTCGTCTGCCCTGTTGATATGCTTTATATGAAGGGGCAGAGGTGTCCGACAGACTTTCCAGCATTGTCCTGCTTCATTTTTCTGGCTTGCAAGAAATTGGGCATCACAGGATTCAACTGGTAAAAGAAAAATAAGAAGAAATAAGAAGGGAGTGGAGAGAGAGACTATGTATGTACTTGTGTGTGTGTGGGAGAGAGACCACTGGTCATACTGGGTGCATCCACACATGCACTTTACTGCGCAGTTGACCAATTAGCTCTGCAGTAAAGCGTCACGGTCTACACATGCACCCATATTAGTAAATTAATTAACTCTACTGTAGGATAGTACCTTCCGGGACAAGTACTACCCTATGGCAGAGTCATTTACACCACCACACCGCACGTGTAAATGGTGACCAGGACTGGCTGGGGCACAAGAGTGCTACGCTGGGGGGGCTGCCTGCCAGCTTGCCCCACACCGTAGCACTCATGCCCATGCAGGACGTGCTGCGGTCCTGGGTGCAAATGTAAACACCGAGCCTGGGAGAAATAAACTCCTGCATGACCTGCATCGGAGTTGATTTCTTTGCTCTAATTGCACTAATAAATGCACGCACCAAATAAACTATATCTAGAGATCGTATGCAGCTATTGCAGGGGTGGGGCAATATTTGGGCTGGAAGGGCACTTAGGGAGTTTTGGTGAGCTGTTGCGGGCCAGGGGGTGCGGTTCTGACCCAGTCCAGCGGAGCAAGGGGTGGCTGACCCGGCGCAGTGGGGATGGGCAATTGATCCTATCCGACCCGGGACCGTCCACCCCGCACCCACCGCCAGGGGCACTGGACAGAGCGCGTGGGTGGGCGGGGTCTCCATGGAGACCAGCATATGCTCGGCCAGGCGGACGGGATGAAGCCGCGGGCGGGCAGGGAGCAGCTGCGAGGTCCATGCCGTGCCAACACAGCAGTGGCCTCAGTTCAAAGCCTACTGGTCTGGTGTCTGCATCCCCAAACCAGCCCCATACTGGGCACTTACTACCAGAAAACTGGGAGCACCCCTGCCTGGTAGAGAGGGTGTCTCTGAGCCTGCAGGACACCGTGGAGACATGATGGGTTGGCACGTGTGCACTGATGCTGCCAGATCTCTACCTCTTCTGTGCCCCAGCAAAACATCCCTGCCCAGGGTGGTCAGTGCAATGACCACAGGCATTTTAAAATCAGAAATACCAAAAAAAGAAATGAATGCATCTATAAAAACCTCTTCAGAGTTGTCACTGGCATCTTCCTCGTTGCAAAAGTGTCCTGCACCCTACCACTCGGGGATTTGGTTTTCGTCTCTGCAGGTTTGAGCTGCCTCCGGAGGTTTTACCTGCCCAGCTGCAATCTTCCACTACTTTTAACAACTCTCTGCTTTCTCCCAGGACCAGCCCCATGCAGCCAAAATAGTCCTTGCCAGGCTACGCGGATTGGAGCCTGAGATGCACTTATATAGTCCCCAGGCTGACTGGCCTTGCACCAATCCAGCTGTCAAAGTAAAAACTCACTCCTGGATGGCTTCTTGGGGGCTTTGCCTGCATATCCTGCCAGGCCTGGGCTGTTCCCATTCACAGCATCACTGGGATTAAAGACGGAGAAGCCTTACAGCCATCCTCCCACCTCAGCAGGGTCATTCCCTAATTCAAGCTGCAGTGCTTTGCCGTGTCCCAGCATCTGCCTCCACCTCCCTTTCCAACCTGTGGTGCCTGTCTCCCACATGCCCACAGCCAGGCCTTGCTCTTTGCATGAGATATTCTCCCTGTGCAGCCCCTGAGACCTTCAGTGTATTGCTGCAGCTATTGCCAGCTCAGCCATTTCCTGGCTTTCCATGCCCGAGGCAGAGATCTTTATCCAGGCTATTCACTCCAAATACCACACAGCTGTAGCGCTGGCTGGTTCCTGTCTGTCTCCTCATCTATTGTCTCAGCCTACAAAATGTCAGCAGCCACATGGAGATCCTGGAGGAGCTGCCGCTGTCCCATAGCTGAGCAAACCTCCTTCCCTACCTCCACAAAGGGACACTTGTTCCCTGCTCTCAGCTCCGTGCAGTCAATGGGGTGACACCATAGATTTGCAAAGGCCTTATGCTCCCTCGTTGCATGGTCCTATGGTGGTGGGAGCAGCACGGACAAGGAGGAAGGTATCATCTTTGTCCCATCAGGCATGAACAAGGCTTCTCAGGGTCAGAAGATCCACATTTGACGTGGTGTAGGTTTGGGGGGAAAGGCACTTGCACATTTCCTCCCACCTGTGGTCCAGCAGTGGCCTGGCTGTGTCTCACCCCTGGACGCTGACCTTACCGGGGGCTCGTGTTTGTGCCCTGCCTGTTTCCAGGCCTTGAGAAGAGCCCCAAATGTTCCCCGATCCCCGGTTCCCAGGGGTGTTTCACACAACAGCCCTTTCCAGGGCACAACATGGTATTTGATTTCAAGTTCGAGCTTGGGCCAGCGTGCTAGGAAGACCCGAGGCCAAAATGGAGAGAGTAGGGGTCTGGAAAAAAACCATGATGTCTGCAGACAGGTTGAAAGATTTAGGAGAACTGAGTCTGGAGATGAGAAGATGGAGCAGGGACTTGATGACAGCCTTCAAAAAGGGTTGTTATAAAGAGGATGGAGATCGATTAATCCAAGTCCACAGGGAACAGCTTCAGCTGCAAGGAGAGAGAGAGGTTGAGGTTAGAGATTAGGAAGAACTTCCTAACTACGAGGGAGAGATTCCTTGTGAGGTGTGCAGTTTTAAACCATCGCTGGAAGTTTTTTGGTACAGCCTAGATGCGTGTTTGTCGGGGATGCTTTAGACAGGGATGTTCCTGCCTTGAGCAGGGGCTTGCAGTAGATGGCCCCTAGACACCCCTACCCACCCTAGTTGGCCATGATGCCCTTCCTAGCTAATCCATAGACTCCGTTTGAAGCTGCCAACAGCAAATTTCCTCTCCCCGTGCCTCAGTTTCCCCATATGTATATTAAGAATGAAAATATTGAACTTGCTTGGGCAGTAGGATCTTGAATTCATGAGCAGCTATACCCCACCTTTTACCACCACCCACAGATTTAGTGCAGAGGCCAGCGGAGGGCAATGGAAATGGTTGTGGGGCTGGGGGACAGGACTGGTGAGGACAGGCTGAGGGAAATGGGCTGATTGAGTCTGCAGAAGAGAAGACCGAGGGGGATTGAATAGCAGCCTTCACCTCCCTGCAGGGGGGCTGCAAAGAGGACGGAGCTGGGCTGTTCTCAGTGGGGGCAGACGACAGGACAAGGAGCAATGGGCTCAAGTTGCAGCAAGGGAAGTTGAGGTTGGATAGTAGGAAAAACTTTCTCATGAAGTGGAAAGTAAAGTACTGGAGCAGGTCACCCCCAGGTGTGGTGGCATCTCCATCCTTGGAGGTATTTAAGACCCAGGTAGACAAAGGCTTGTCCGGGATGATGTAGTTGGGGCTGGTCCTGCTTGGAGCAGGGGGTTGCACTAGATGTGACCTCCTGACGTCCCTTCAACCTGAATATCCTACGTGTCTATGCTTTCCCTTGCAGACTGCTCAGAGGTTCAATTCCACCTGGCAGCCAATGCGCATCCCCTGGGGGTGTATACAGCCCCGGGTGTTTCCTCCCATTCAGAGCCTCTGTTGACCAGGAGGCTTGCACAAGGCCTGGAGAGGAGGAGCTCTGTGCCCGAGTCCAGGCCACATTGCTTTGCCTTGTAGTAACTCTACAAGATGAGTGCATTTGCAAGGCAGAACATGTGGGCACTCTCCACAGCTCCCATTGACTCGAGCTGCTTTGGCACTGGCTAGCGTAAGGAGGGCAGGGGAGGAAATGCCCCTCCGTTCCCGGGGCATTTGCTAGAACGTAAATGCCGACACCAAAAACGCAGCGCTCTCGCGCCCCGCGGGTCTGCTGCAGATGGAAACCGGTGGGCTTTGTATGGGCACGTGAGTGGGAGTTGAGCACCCCGCTGCTTGTGCAGGATGGTTGGTCTTCATCAGACAGGTTTCCTTTCCTCCCCTTTGGTGCCCCTGAATCCCCTCTCCACCTGGCCCTTTGGCCACCCCAGGTAACCTTGAACTGTGGGAAAGGTGGGACCCGGCCAGCCAGCTGTGAAGGAAGTGAATGGGAAAGAGGGACGGTTGCAGCCCACTTTTGCCCCCATCAACAACAGAAACTGCTCATTTTTGCATGTAATGTGAACTCACGTTTCCAGCTGCTGTTTGGGGGGATGGGGAAAGCATGGTGTATATGAGAAAATATGGTAATTAGCATGTGCCCCGGGATTGTTGAGCTCTGGGAGGTGTTGCCATCAATACCAAAAAGACTCAACTACTAGGCGCTCGCATCGCGTTGATGGTGGAGGCGATGGAGAGAGACACAGCGAACAGGAGGAAAGCTGCTCTGAACTGTTGCCCAAAAATTGCTCTCCGGTGGCTTATGAGGGCAGAGTGGCTGCTTGGGAATCCGTCACCGCAGAGGTGGAGAAGCAGGAGTTTAGCTGTAAATTATAATTATTTTTAAAAAACCCATGCATGGCCGAGACTGGAATTCTGTTCCCTATTCCCCCTTTCTTCTACCGGTTCTGGCTACTTCTTCCTGGCCTTCTGCAGACCAATGGTCAGAGGTGGAAAATGGTCAGAGCGTGGTGGAAAATCCTAAAATCCGATGCAAATAGGAATCACTTTTACTCTGCCAGAGACACTACGGAGATTGCTAAACTGTTTCCTGTCCCCCGGGTCACTGCAGTAGACTCTGCTGTACATTTACATAAGCTTCAAAGCACTTTATAAAATATACAGGCTCTGGGCACTCACTCAGGGAAGAGGTCCATTGACTTCAGAGGGGTATTTTTGGACTCCAAGATTTTGCTAGATGCACAATATGTATCGGCGCGGGGTTATATAAAGGTTTTATTGGCATGAATTTACGATGGCCATCTAGGATGATCAGTTCAAGGTATATCATAACTACATATAATCCCCTGGCCCTGCTATTTGTTACCAGGAAATCAGCAGCACGCCAGTGCCAGATCCATGAATCACTTCACCCAGCAAGTGGGGACAGCCACCTCCAGAACAGTTGCTGGTTAGTCACACATAGCAACGGTACACAGCTGTTTAGGGCTAGACGTAAAGAACAGCACGGCCAGCTCAGTCTCCAAGGGCCAAGGAAACGTAGACTTGTGCAGTTGTGTTACCTCACTGAAATCTGGGGAATGACTTTGCTCTCATGATAGTGAAAAGTACTATGGGACCATTCCCGACCCATGAAGTCAGGGCCTCTTGGATAAAGTCAAGTTGTCCTGACGTGGATGGTTAAAAGAGCGGCGTAGTGATGGATAGGACATGGGACAGGGGATGGGGACTTTTGGGTTCTGTGCCGCCCCCATGTCATTCGAGTTGTTGTGCAAGTCGTGCTTTTCTTTCTGTGCCGGCTATTAAGTGCAGGGGTGGAGAGCCTGGCACAGATGTGCGAGCCTGGTCGGCCCCATCTCTTCGTTGCACCCTGGAGTGCAACGGTAGCAGGCCCTACCCACTGGCTGCCTGTTAGTTCCCCAAAGTAAAGCAGCCTCACAGCTCGAGCAGGGGCTCGAGCAGGGTCAGACTCAGGCACCGTCGAGGTGAAAGACCGTATTTTCTCGTATACAACACGCCTAGTTTTCAAAAGGCACCAAGAAGAAAACAAGATCTTTCCTTGAACATGCTGATGTGTAACAGTCAGTAAATGAGTAGCAGCGTCTGCTCCCGGTGCTGCTCTCTTGGAACATGTGCAGCATTACTTTCGCTTTCCTCCAGCAGAGACTTACGTTGCAGAAACTGCGATCTCTGTATTTCCTTGATTATAATGAGCCCCCCAATTTCCAGCAGCTAATTTTGGGGGGGAAAGTATGTGTTGTACATGAGAAAACACGGTAGGACTTGAGCCTCAGGCTCTCTGTCTTGGGCAGTGGTGCACACTCAGTGTGTTGCTTCATGCTGAGATTTGCCACACGTGGGGTGAGAGTGAATGGATGTGGTATGCTTTACGGCACCAGTCCCAGGTGTGGCAGGAAGGCAGGTGTAGACAAGTCTTCAGGGAGGACCCGCACCAGCTTTCACAAGTACATTAGCTGCCTTCAGTTCACAACACACTGCTGCCAGTGACTGCTGTCTCTCTGTCTCTCGGGTTACCTATCTGCTTATCTAATGATACTTTTCTAATGACAATCAACCACCCTATACAGGATTTTAGGGCCTACAGCCAAAAGTGCTCTCAATGCAGAGCCTTGGACATTCAGCTCCACAGGCGGCGTGTCTACATGTGCATTTAAGCGCACCTACATTTAATGCGCATTAGCTTGATGCGCATTAAGCGGATTTAGGCAGGCGTCTACACATGCAAGCGTTAAAGTGCATTCACGCTGTGTGTGGACTAGCTTGGGACTAAAGTTAATCCCAAGTCAGTCCACACATACAGCATTAATGCATTTTTACATGTCTACACGTACGTTAATGCACTTTAACTATTCGTGCATAAATTTGATACCTGCACTTGCAGGTATCAAATTTAGGCATGATTAGCCCAAAATCACCATTTTTAAAGCATATTAAGGGTGTGCACATGTAGACACACACCCTAATGTGCCTTAAATTTAGGCTAATGCACTTTAAAGCATTTTGTGTAGACGCACCCAGACTGTACAAACCGGCAGATCTCAGAGCCCACACTACATTCACTGAAGTAACTTTACTGCCTGGTATATTTTCGCCTGTTTGGCATCAGGTAATTCTGGCTCCGACTTGAGCCTAAGTGTTTTATAAAGATTGTAATCTCCAGGTTAGTGAAGGCACCTGTTCAAGGAAGGGTGTATTAATGCCCAAATCCTTGTGGCACCTGGCTCCTAGGTGAAACTGCGATATATAGCGAGAGAGATTGTATCATCCCAGCATGCCAGTAGTCTGGCAGTTCTCCTTTCCAAATACCCAGCTAATATTCTGAGAGCTTTTCCCCTTCTGGATCTGGATGCAGTCTGTACAAAAGGTGCCGCACAAAATCAAGTGGCATTCTCCTGAGACAACAGCAGCAGCTCAAAGCCAAGGTGTGCCGCTGGGTGTCGTGCAGCTGTGATTTTGTGCCGTTGCTTCCATTAAGCTCCCATGTGTGAAAATCTTTGGCGGGTGCATTCAGAACAGAACAAGCAATCATCCAAAGAAGAAATATCTTATTTAAAACCAGGTTTGTGCCGAAATACAGGAGGTGCCTAACAACCTTGCTTGGTGAGCTGGCTGGTTAATAATAAATAACATCAGTCCAAGACAGCATCTAGCTTTTTTGTTTAAATTTGTATTTCTGTGTGGCTTTTGCTTCTTTACAGAGCTACAGGTCCTCTGAAGGGTATCAGGAAACCAGTTTCACTTATCCATTCATACTCGGATCAGGGTAGCGACAAAAACCATGTCACACGTGCCAGGGAAAATGTCGGTGTGTGGCAGAATGCCATCTCTGTCTCGCCCCAAACTCTGCTGTCAGGAGGATGACCAAGCTGACAATTTGGTTACCATGGTCACCGCAGAGGGCAGACACCCCTGGCCCCATCCAGTTCAGGTAACCCTGAGTTGTAACCTGAGCTGGATACATTCCTGAGGGAGGGGGAAACCTGCTCCCTCTGCCTATGTGACTGGCCTCACACATCTGGGTCGGGGCTTAAACTCCCTATTGTTCTAAGCAATGTCATCATGACTGGGAGGGGGCTAGAGACCCTTCCAGTTTGCACAGCAACCAGTGATACCTGGCAACCAGTGATACCAGAGAGGTTGTGGAGTCTTCTTCCTTGGGTGTTTTCAAGAAGAGGCTAGATAAGCATTGGTCAGGGGTGAATTCAAGTAGCAGTGCCTGGAGTGGACTCCGGGAGAGGAATGGTTGGAAGCCCAGGCCCTCCACACAGACGTTGCTCAGAGATCATGAGAAGAGCTCGGCAGTCCCAAGCAGTGGAAAATGAGAGAAGACCATGCTCCACAACTGGTTTGGTTATGAAAGAAGATGAAAGGAGCAGGGATGTTCTTGGAGGGATCGGACGACAGAAAGGGCATTTCTGGTTCCTCAGTTGAGGTCTGTGAGGTGTGCAGTTGTGTTTGCGGTCTCCAGGTTGCAGTGCAGAGTGAAGGTGTTGGCTTTCCCATGATTCTGGGCTTTGCTATCGTCACACGGAGCTGGGTGTTGGGGATTTTTTCACCTTCCTGCAAATCATTGGGCCAAGTGGATTTTGACTAGGGTTTGTCAATGCTCCTTCTGGGCCTAAAAACTTGCAAGGTCCTGGCTAGCGGGTCTTGCTTCTTTGCTCAGGGTCAGATTCATCAATGCATTTGGAAGGAGTGTTACGCCACCATCAGATCAGCACGGGCCGTGATCCGGGTTTTGCCTTCCTCGTCCTTGGATCTCCCGTGTATTTTAACAAACTCTGTGGTGTCACTGCAGCAGCAGGGCACAGCCAGTCCTTGTCTGGTTAGCACGTTCTTGGTGTTTGGGACCTTTGTGCCTGGTGGTGGTGTGCGAGGTTGTTCGCGCAGTTGTAAGAACAGGTTAGAAAACACACTTGTCCCAGACGGTTTGTCAGGGGTGATCCTGCCTTGAGCAGGGGTGGACTAGATGACCGCCTGAGATCCCGTCCAGCCCTGCTTTCTTATCCGGATTCTTCTCTTTCTTTGCCAAGCTCCTCTGGTCCATTGTGTTTCCCAACAAATATTTGCTTTTTCCTAAGCCATAATAGCAGTGATAATGCTAGCAACCTCTCCCTGAAGAGCAACCCTTTGATAACAAACCAGCGGGTACTGCCCTGTCTTCCAGAACAACCGTACGCTAACAACAAAACCTGTGCGTGAAGAAGGAAATTTTCCAGTAGGAAAACACATTTCTGGGCGGCTGCAATACGTGTCGTCGAGTGAACAGAGAGCGGGTAGGGAGGAAGAACTGGAAAATTATGAACAATACCCCGACAGCGTCCCTTTGAAAGTCATTTCTGTTTATCTCAGCGGCACACAGCTCGCCCAGCCCTCTTGCACGTTGTTTAGATGCGATGCCCCATTTGTTTACAAGTCTCTGAGCATCCCTTTCCTACGCAGCAATCACCATCTTTCTGTTCTGCTTTCTCCGAGTGGGAAAGTGCAAAGAGGAGATTTACAATGGAGTTCAA
Organism: Alligator sinensis; assembly: GCF_000455745.1. Lineage (NCBI taxonomy): Eukaryota > Metazoa > Chordata > Crocodylia > Alligatoridae > Alligator > Alligator sinensis. The sequence continues at coordinate 706,202 of NW_005842335.1, read as the reverse complement.
ACGCCCTGGGGATCAGAGTGTAGTAGCTTTATCGCAGGCAGCGTTGCTCAGAGTCTTTTAATGATGGCTCGGTGCATAATTGCAATTCACCAGAACACTCGGAGACTCGCAGGATGTCTGCGTTTGCAGCTGAAGGAAAAAAAACCTACCAAGCTGCTGTGATTTCCCAGCACACGCTCCTCCAGAGCTCTGTCTGCACACTGCTCTCAGACGTGGGGGCACGAACGCCTCCTCGTGCCCTGGTGCCTCTTCTAGGCACGGTTCTTGCAATCGCGAGCACAGCAGCCCCCGAGATGCACAAGGCATCATCCAGAGACACGGGCCAGGGCTGTCTCCTCTCCAGCGTTTGAAAAAGGCAAAGAACTGTGCAGGGGAATGGGGAAGAGGGAAACACTGAGCAGTCTGCTCTCTGATTGTAGCTTGGGTTTTTCCAGTATAGGACAGAAAGCTTTAATGCCCTCCCCGTCCCCATGTCCAAGGGGTCGTGTGATGGCTGCCCCGTGCAGTGGTGATTCTCATGCCAGTCTTTGCTAAAGAGGAGCTGGCCACGCGTAGACGGGAGCATGTTGCACCCAGTAAAAGAGCAGATACTTGGGCTTGAGTCTAGATAGCCCCCAGTACTGTCCCGCCATCTCTCTTCTCCCCGCTGGAAACTACCTCCTGCTTTATACCCACTTGCTCAGGGTGCCCAGGCCTCCTCCAGTGCCTGCCCAGCCCAGCCCAGTGCTGCCCAGTAACAAGACTCTTCTGCTCCATTCAGCACTGGTGAGGCCTCCCCTGGAGTACTCCTCCCAATTTGGGGCCCAGGACTTCAATAAAGATGTGGATAGATTGGAGAAAGTCCTGTGGAGAGCAGCAAGAAAGACTAGAGGCCTGGGAAGCATGACTTATGAGAAAAGGCCCAAAGAACTAGGGTTAGTCTGGAGTAGAGAAGGCTGAGCAGGGATTTGTTAATAGCCTTCAAATACCTGCAGAAGGATTATAGAGAGGATGGAGATGGGCATTTCTCTGTGGCCATAGGGGACAGGACTAGGAGCAATGGCCTCAAGCTGCAGCAGAGGACATCGAGGTTGGAAATAAGGAGGAACTTTCTGACTATGAGCGTGGTCCAGCATTGGGACGGGCTGTCTAGGAATCACCATCCCTGGAAATTTTCAAGACTTGTCTGCGATGATCTAGTCAAGGATGATCTTGCCTTGAGCAGGGAGCTGGACTAGATGTGGCCCCGCGAGGTCCCTTCCAGCCTTGCTTTCCTAAGATCCTACAATGCTAAGACATGCTCCAACCGGAGCAGCCGTCCAAAGCGATCCTCTGATGTGAGGATGCCAGGGCCACCGTTGCAGGAGAAGCAGCTGAAATACCCACCCCTCACCCTCTGCAACCTAAATCTGAAAGTGGATGCTCTGGTCTCTGGACCAAAGAAAGGGCATGAGACCACTCCAGGGACAGCCCAGGAGGAGACCGTAGCAGTGCAGGGTACAGACTCCCAGAGCAGCCTGGAAGCCCAGGACCCGGCTGCCAGCCAGGGGAGATGGGAGGTATGTATATTTATACCTTGCCATACCATGAAAACAGTATCCCAGATATTAGGGTTAATAATCCCGAGTGGCTGTATGAATTAGTAATCTTCCTTGTCAACACCTTGTTGTGTCTGTCCTCGGCAGTTAGCTAACTTCTACACGCTATTTGTGTGTCACGTTAATGTTCACCTGAGTTTCTCCTCCTGTCCTGGGAGATGAGGCTTGACTATTTTTCATGCAGAGAAAAAAACCCAGTCTGTGAGATCCGGGCGAGGGCAAACTTCCAACAGTTGCCTCAAGAGCTCCCCAGCTTTCTCCGTCCGTCGACATGCTGTTCAGTCAGCTGCTGATGAAAAGTCGCTTTGGTATGAAGATGAGATTCAGCCTTGCCAAGAAAGTATAGTCTTTACTGTAGCCTGGGATCTCCAGGTCTTGCCCAGTTTGAAGCGACACTGAAACCAGTTCTGCTAGTAAGGATTTCCCCTAGTTGCCCAAGCAGATCTGTCTCCTCCACCCCAGAGATTTTTGTGGGTTGTTTTTTTTTAATGAATTAAATCTAAAGCTCTTACTTTGGTTTTTGCTGGCCTGAGTAGTCTTTGCTAGAGAGATTTCTGAGCAGGGTAGCCTCTGATGGCAAAATCAAAGTACGGTAGGTTGAGAGACATTTCAAACAGTAGCCTCATCTCGATGCAAAACATGCTCAGGAAATCTTTCCTATTTGCATTTTTCCATGTAAAAAACAATACACCTTTTCTTTCTTTTGGTAGTTGCTTATGCTTAGACCTCAGTGGGTCCGGCCCAGTCTTCCAGGAGCCCTGGCTCTGCGTGGGAAAAGAAAAGGAGAGGCCGTTAGAAAAGCGAGAGCGCCTGCGCTCCGTGTGTTGTTCCCTTTAAGAGTTTATTTTACTTTACATATTGCAATTATTATCTAGCTGTGGATCTGTCTGCAGTGGCTTTATTGATACCTTTTTCTTTATATATATTTTTAAATAAGCATGTCTGGGCTGCACCATATGTTGATGTGTGAATGTTTAGAAAAAGAGAAAAAAGAGATGGGAAGTTATACCCGAAGTCCAGCTTTCTTGTACTCGCCACATCGGTTGGTGTTCGGGAATCTGCCTCGGTGTTTGGCTGAGAAGTAGCTCTTTTGCTCGACATCCTCAGTTGTGTCTTGTGGCAACACACGGCAGGAACGTGAGCATTGCCCCTCGCTCTGGTGCAGTCTGGGCACCCTGGTTCAGGTGGTAGTTCAGGTGCATTACTTACAGCCACTGGTTTGCCTCAGCTGAAGGTGTTGGCGGACAAGTCTTCTCAAGTACATCTCAAATAGGCTCCTGGAGAGGAACAGAGAGCCCATAGATATGCTCCTAGGTATTCTAGCAGCAAACGTGTTCAACCTCGGAGCCGCTGTGGTCCCAGATACTTGGCATATGCGGTGTGTGCAGCTCTGCAGGGTCCGCATGCTCGGAGGTGGTTGGGTAGTGCGTGACCGTATGTATGCCTGTGAGCTAGGATTAGGGTCCATGCCAGAGTGTGATGATGCCCGAGAAGTGCACGTGGTTCACAACGAGCCCGTTAGAGGACTGAAGTTGCACGTGCCTCGTGCTGAATGCAGTCTGATAGGCATAGGAGAACAGCTGCTATTCTTCATTGGGAGACTGGCACGTCCTGGAGATAGCAGTGATAGAAGAAAAGAAGTGGAGTGACACCAGGTTTATATACAGTTCTTTGGGGAGCAATGGAGGGAGATGAAGAGCATTGTTTGGAAATGTGTCGGAGCAAGAACATGCATCAAATATTCTCCTAGTCCAGGCAAGTTTCCTGATGCTCTGACCCTGGCTTGAAATGCCAGGTGCAATAGCAGGCTTGATTTGAATACATGCTGCTTACCATTGAGGTCACAGGAGGCAACTCAGTACTTGAGCAAACAAATGAGGTAGACAGGTTGTGTTGGCTTGGCGTCACAGTGATAGTGCATGCAACAGTGGTGAGCGGGGGTGGAAATTACACGGATATGCGTGCGTGCAGTCGCACAAACACTTTTTGAAATGCAAACAGCCAGGGGAATGCAGCAAGAGGAGCGTCCCTACGTGAGAACTTTCTGTGGGTCTGTCTACCCCACTACCACGGCACCCTGAAGACCACTGCCAAGAAACAAGGTCTGCTCGCTCCCTCCCTGCTCCACCCATGACCTATAGGGTCATGTATTCTCCATTAGAGCAGTGCCAAACGTGCCCCAAAGTGAGGAGGTAGCTACACTCTAGTTTTCAGCAAGCAACACGTGCCAAGCGAGAGTGAGAGGGTAGGCCTTGCTTCTCAGCAGTGTCTCAGGTTCACCATGCTGCAGCCCTGAGTGTGTCATGGAGAGGCAAGCGTGCCCCTGGAGACGCAGTGGCTGAATCAGTAGCAGTGATTAGGTATTCCTAGACTCTCCCAGCAGCAGCCACATGCCTGTCTCATTGCAAGCTGGACGTGGGCAGAAGCTTTTAATTTTTGGAAGCTTGGGGAAAGCAAGGCAATTTCAGCTCTTTGTGAAATGGATGCAGGATTCGTAGCAAGAGCAACTGCTTTCAAATCAAGGCTGGAAAAGCAGCTGGAGGTGGTTCAAGATGGTTTTAATTAGCAACCACAACAGATTGCCCCAGGTACAAGCCCAGAAGACAAGTGAAAGGGAAAACCAACCCCCAGCTGCTCTGGTGTTAGCAGCCACCAAGGTTATCCCAGTGGAGAAGTAAAAAAGGAGGTAAATGATTGCAAAGACAGGGAAATTATTTTGTAGCTGAGTTAAAGAAAAGTCCAGGTTACAATGACTAGAGGATCACTGCAGAGTGATGCAGCAGAAACAAGAAGGACTGAAGCCCTTTATAAATCCTTCTCTAAGACATTCGATGCAGAGGATGATTAATGCCTGGAAGGCAGTGCCCGTCAAAGAGCAATTTGGAAGAGTTTAGGACAGAAAGTAAAGCAAAATTCATCAAGTCATAAGTTTCAAAGCCAGGTGGAACTATTGGAATGAGCTCGCCTGACCTCCCACCTAGCACACGCCATAAAATATAAACCAAGGGTTTCCCGCTCCAAACCCAGGGACTTCTGGTTCGGCTACAACTTCTTTGGCCTCTTGCTGTAAACACGACTTTTCCAGACTTCGAATGGTTTTTTCATAGCTCATTTCTGAACCATTTCCAATCTTAGCTGATCTTTAAGAGGCCAAACACATTTCCTCGACCTGGAAAACAGCCAAGAAACTCGGTGCTAAGAGCAAGGCACTGAACAAGGCCCATTTTCCACAGTGGTCTCGTTTTAGTTCAGAGGCTTGATGTCTGTAAGGCTGACCGGTGGTATTTGAATAGAATAAAATAGTGGGAGACAACGTTTTTGGCAGACATGCCACAAAGTCAGCCCTGCACCATCCCGGAGTGCCACTCGGATCCCCTTCCCAGATTAAAATGGCTCCTGTCTGGATCCAGTTTCCATCTTTAAAGTGCACTAGCGTGCACGAATCTCTTGTTTATTTCTTGTGTATGCTTTGTCGAGGAAAGGCCGTCTGCTCATTTATCATCGAGAGGATTGACACGAATGAATGATGCCATCCTCCGCCAGATTGTGCTTGGCATCATTTGGCAGAAGCTGTGGAACTAGATTAAAAAAAGAAAATCAGGAGGCTGTCAGCCATTCCTTCCTAAAGGCTTATTAGGAGGCTTAGAAGGAGGGTCTGCTCTGCATTTCTGCGACTTGATCAAGAGCTCTCAGCAGGGGCGAGTGAAGAAGGGATGATCCAACGCTTTGCCTGACATTCAGCCTAAAACTTAGTGGAAGTTCAGGTGTTTGCACAAGTTCATTAACGGCCCCCCACTCAACCCCGTCCCCGGGCACTTTTACAAACCTCTGCCCTGCTGATACCAGAAGGTGGCAATCCCCTGAGAATAGCTGGGTAGGCAGTGAACATCCCCTGCCTGATCAAATTCAGTCTGCAAGAAGTCTGAGAAAGAAACGCCCCAATAAAACTTCCAGCCCCGTTTTGCAAATCTACGGTTGCACTCTATTGGCTTTCCTTAGCTACCTGTGCACCATGCAGAATACAAGTACCCAAGTACCTTCTCACACAATACAGTATCCCCATGAATAAGTGGGAAACTGAGGCACAGGGAGATGATGCATCTTATTCGAGGTCACTTTGGAAGTCTGTGGGAGAAAAGAGAGCTGGACTTACATCTCGTGCATCTCAGTCCAGTGCCGTAACCAGGCTGTTCCTCCCTTTATGTACATGTGAATCTGATTTCACCCTGGTGTGGTTTGACTGCGGGTACAAGGCTTTCTATCACTGCCTAATGGAAGCTGGGAGAGAGAGGCCTTTGGGTTTGGGGATTAAGGTTTCTGGTCCCCTGTCACTGCCACATGTATATAATGCTGCCGGCAGAATATGTCTTCCTTCCAAGTTGCTTTGGACAGCTTAAAGGCAGTCAAACCTCCGGGTCTTTGCCGACGTACCCAGAGGGACCCCAGCTCCAAAGCGCATCAGGTTTCCACACCACTAGTGTTTGGAGAAAGAAATAGGTGTAGGCAGTGCACGCTACAAGGGCCCAGTCTGGACAAGTCCAGGCCCAGACCCAGGACCAAGCGGTACTAACTATGAAAGACGCCCACCTTAGACCCCAGGTATGCATGAAGCCAAACTACTGATAGAAAATGGTGCTTTTCCCACTGAAACAGGGCCCTAGCACCCGTGACTGGAGTATCATGTACCCTGTCACTGGAGGCTCCAGCTTATGCCCATCTGGAGCTTTTGGTGGTCATTCAATAAGGCAAGACGAAAGCATTAAATCTGCAGTGTCCCATGCAGACTGCGGTTTGGGGCGTCCCTCGACCTGTGTTTCTCCTGCAGTTATTAAGGTGTCGATTGCTTGTTTCTGGGTAGCGACGTGCAGTATAGGGATAAAACAAGCATCGTGCTTGCCCTGAAGAGCTTCCAGTCTAACAGGTTACCGTGCTCTTCACTCCTTATATTCCCAACCTGTTGTGAGCCACGGCTGCAAGCGTTGTAATCCATAGGCGTTAATGGTCAAACGGCCCAGGGTTTGTGGGCGCACGCACCAGATGTCTACGACGTTCTTCGTGGCCTGTTACGGAGGACACGAAGCACAAGCTAAAGCAGTGGGGACGGCTTTGTGTTCCAGCTAGTTATGAAATGAAAGTCCAGACACACTCCGTTCCAGACAACACTCATACTAAAAATAATTCATCCTTGTAAAGGCTAAGAAGAAACGTAAGGAGGTGGCTGTCTGTCGGGTTATAAATCCCCACTAAATAATTTTACTGAAGTCAATCACATTTTAACTTAAAGCTGATTAAATATCTTAATGTTGAAACTGAATTATTGGATGTCGGTAAAGCAGCCTCAGAACCACGGGTGGCATTTGCAAGTTGATAAGCAAGCTTCCTCTTCTAGCTCCGGCTCTGGCATGGTGGCTAACGCTTTCCTCCATTCTCCCCGGCAGAGAGATTCAAACACAGTCTTTAACGGGACGCTCCTGATCAGCAGACACTGGACTACCCTCATTTACCAAAACTCACGGGTGGCATTTGCAGGTTTCTCGGGACTTGTCGACACGGAACATGGAATATGTTTGAATGAATGAGTTTGAGACAATATTTCAGGCTCTTTCAGCTCTCACCGTCCTCCCAACTCTTGTAGAATACAACCTGGGCTGCAGTCCAGGAGTCCGATGGTGAGGATGATGTTTGGTTGGCACTGCACTTCTCCTCTGGGTGTGGGGAAGACCGGTCGCTCGGTTGTTGAGTGAATCACCCGGGTGTTGACATACGAATGTGCAAATGCAAATGCTGTTTTCTGATGGTGCATCGTTGGGAGGCATTGCCAATAGAGGGGAGGATCGGAATATCATTCAGAAGGAACTGGATGACTGGGGGGTTGGACAAGATGAGGGGGTTGGGCTACATGACCTCCTGAGATCCCTTCCAACCCTCATTTTCTACGATTTTCTATGATTTCAAGGAACAGAGTAATAGAAATGGTCTGAAATGTAATAGTACAGAGCACAAGGCCATGCACTTTGGAGCTGATAAACCAGAGGCTTATTAACTGGACACTAGACAAGAAGGATCTGGATGTATTAGTCGAGCACAGGATGTCTGTGAGCCAGCAATGTGATTAGTTATCAAAGGGCAAATGCAATCCTATGCTATGTCAGGTGAGGTATTTCCAGTAAAGATAAGAGAGTATTAATGCCATTTTAAAAGCCACTGCTGAGACATCTTCCAGAGGAGGGTGTACAGTGTTGCTCGCCCATATGCAGGGAAGATGGATTCATAGTGGGACAGGTGCTTACTAGGACAATCAGAGGAATAGAAAGCTTCTTGTAAGAGAAGACACTAAGCCATCTTGGTTTGCTTGGCTTAGCAAAATGCAGGCTGAATGTGGACATGATTGCCCTCTATAAATATATCTGGCTAGTAAGCACCAGGGAGGGAGAAGAGCTATTTATGTCCAGGGACAACACTGGCACAGGAGCAAATGTGTATAAACTGCCCAGGAATAAATTTAGGCTGGAAATCAGGAGATGGCTTCTCACCGTGGGAGCAGGGAGATTCTGGAACAGACTTCCATGAGGAGTAGGAGCACAGATCTGGACCAGTTTTACGATGGAGCTTGATAAGTTTATGAATGGATCTAAATTGTTGGTGCCTCTGATAGTGGGGAACTGGCCTGGATGACCCAAGGAGTCCTTTCCAATCCTATGTTCCTAAGTCACGACTTCTTCTTGCTCAGATGATCATTTTAAGGGATCCTGGGAGGTCAGTTTTCTTTGGAGGATTTTCTCACCTGAACCAGGAGCCTTCATCTTAACTCAGACCGCTTGAAAACTTTCATTTCTTCAGCTTTGTTGAGCTTCCCCCTTGCACTTTGGATAAATCAGGTGCAAGATCTCCTTCGCAATCACACAGCTTGGTTCAAATTAGGTCTCCATTAGCAAATCTGAGTTTGGAAAGGATAGGCTGACATCAGGAGCCTAAAAATATGTGGATTTTTTTCCCCAAACCATTGTGACTACATATCTGCCAAAAATATCAGAAAGTCAGATACATTGTTGAGCCAGCTGGTACAGTGTGATCTGGGTAAAGAGGTGCCAAGATTATATTGTGGCTGTGCCTACTTTGTCTTGGGACCGCACTTGGGAATGCCACCGTGAAGCACGCGTGCCCTCTCCATGTGTGATATGGATGTAAGGTGTAAGGTAGCTTACAAGATGTAAGGTAGCTGTGGATGTAAGATGGATGTAAGGTAGCTGTGCAGGTGTACAATAGTAAGCTCTCTTTCTCTTGGGGATGCCCAATACCAAATTAAGGTGACTACATTATATCTGTTTTGGGGTACACTGTGAGGAGGGGCAGCATGCTGTGCTTCACTGGGGTGTTTCCTCACCTGGCCCAATTTAGGACAACTCCACTATAAAAATCCTATAAAATAGATCATAGGGAAAGCAAACTCCAGGCAAAACCCACTGTTCAACATTCGTCCATCCCGCAAAACTGAAAGTAACTTCAAACATAGGGTTATTTTTATCCACTCGGGCTTCTTCTTCCCAAGCTGAAATAGGGTTGTAGATTGATCTGCTTCATTTGCAATCTACACCTTGAGAGAGAAAAGTTACTTGAAAGCTTACTGAGTTCGAGCCCACTTGAAATGTGTCATGTTAGACTTTGAAAGGTCTGTATTCCTACACAAGGTATTGAGACATATATGGCACTTGACAACGTAGATTGCTGCCTATGAAAGCTCATGCCTCTCTGAACCAATTCATTGCAACCCAGCCCTACCTTCTGCCAGTACAAGCTATTTTTCTTGCAAAAGTAGTCTAACTCAGGCTCTGTGAGAATAAGGAAGCAGGACAGGTGTTGGGGAACTTGTTCTACCAATAAGTCCCATCTTGCTTCAGTACAGACATTGTGCCTCATCACAGCTGCCATGTGATCACAGAGAGAAGAGAAAGAGAGGCTAGGACCCAAACCATTTGGACTAGGGATTAGGAAATGATTGGAAACCGGTCCAAATCTGTAACACAACAGAAGCTCAATGTGCAGAAACCACTTTCAAAATGGCCAGAGCCAGTTTAGGATAAACCTGGGTGCATGTAGTATCAGACTTCACTGATTTAGCTTAAATTGGTTTATTGAGCTTCTGTCCCAGATCCCCTCTAGATTCAAGTTAACTCTGAGCCTCCCAGCATCCCAGGATGCTTTGCAGGGTGGGCGAGCTAGCCTTAGCCCAAGCTGTCTGCTTCAGCAGAGCTGAGAGGCGTGCTCTAGGACCCCCCGGCTTCTGGCCTGGGCCACTGCAGGCAGGCAGCTGCATTTCTGGAATCGAGAGTGAATGTCTGTTCACTTGCTTATCGGTTCAATCTCTGCAGTTTAGACTAATCTGTGAAGATTGAATCAATTCAGCCTCGGGCTTGTTGACTGTCCATACTTAGCCTTAGTGCATTGTGTGTTAAAACCAATATCTTCACCCACCCCACATCCAGCTGGCAGCAGCACAGATCACAGAGCATTGCAGCCATCTGCCCCTTACGGGCAACTCCAATTAATTAATGAAGTTTCACATGCAGAGTCCAGATTATTTGAAGGACCAACCCCAGGTAGAATGCAAACTCATGCAGCTGCCAGGTGAGTGCTGACTTTGATGAAGGGGACATAACTGGCTTGCTAACTGCCAGGGATAAAGGCCTCAGTCCAGCAATGCTCTTAAGCATGTGAGTCATCCATTAGGAGTTAATGGGGCTACTCCCGCGCTTAAAGCAAAGAAAGTGCCTAAGTGCTCTGCTAGATCAAAGCCAAAACACATTCTCAGACACCATCGCCTTGTGAGTTTTCACTGGTGATCCATGGAGAGGCCCAAACCTGAATAATGAACAGACATCACCCCTCAGACTCTCATTTTCTGGTTGTTTCATCCTACCTGTAAGTATTACAGAGGAGAAAAGGCTAAGGGGGAATTTGATAACAGCCTTGAAATAAAAAAAAAAAAGTGTTGTAATAAAGACGATGGCAATCAATTGTTCTCTGTGTCCACAGGGGACAGGACAAGAAGTAATGGGCTTAAATTGCAGCAAGGGAGATTGAGCTTGGATATTAGGAAGAACTTTCTATGAGGGTGGTTAAGCACTGGAACAGATTATCTTGTGAGGCTGTGGGATCTGTATCACTGGAAGCTAAGTGCAAATTAGACAAACCTTTGTCTGGGATTGTTTTGATAGGGATAATCCTGCTTTGAAGAGGGGGTGGAGTAGATGACAGGCGTGCGGGTTCCCACTCTAACTCAAGGCACTTTGCATAAAGCGCCATGAGTTAGAGCGACCCCCTCCCCACCCTGACCCAGCAGACGTTTGCCTGTTGGGTTGGGGGGGAAATTGAGCCTACCTTCCTGTCACATGATCGGGGTTGGGATGATGCAGCCTTGCCCCCAGTCCCAGCTCCCGTGCTGTCTGCGGGAAGGGAAGGGGGCAGGGAGGGGAGGTGATCTGCAGGCTAGGGTTTGCTCAGGCTGAGCTGAAGGAGGGGGATAGAGGGGGGCTGCAAGACTGGGGGTGCCGATCCACCTTCTCCCCTCGAGCTCAGGCAGGGCAAACCCCAGCTGTCAGCCCCCTCCCCTTTCCCTCTCCCCCCTCCTTTCTTTCAGACAGCCCGGATCACGTAACAGATGGACCTTGGGGGACAGAAGTTCCCTTGGAGCACTTTCATCTGATCCCTCATTTGATGAGGGTTAATTTACTGCATGACTGGCCACTTTTAAAGTGCTTCAAAGCAGTGCATGTGTATCATGGCACAGCTGTAGAGCGCTTTCAGAGGGCTGACAGGGCGACAAATGTCACGTCTGTCTGCACCCTTTTTGAAGTCCCTTCTAGCCCCCATTTGTTTTCTATGACTCTTTGATTATCCTCATCTTATGTAGACTGAATCTTAGTCAGCTAGATGTGGGCCCTATCTCCACTTCTGCCATGGACATTGTGTGTGGCCTGAGGAAAGCCATGTAACTGCTCTGCCTCCATTTCACCACCTGCAGAAAAGAGAGAAGGATGCTTCTTCTTCTTTCTAGCAGTGCTAACGTTATGCAGGTGACTTCTTTCCCCTGATTTCAGTGCAAATAAGTAGTGAGTGTGTATGGGCATGGAAAGTTCATGGAAAACCTTTACTGCATAATAGAGACCTGTGCTGTCTTCTCTCTCCTATACTATCCACTAAGGTTTCACTTTTCATCACAGCCAAGAGCTTATCAACCAGAGTGAAGACAGTTTCTTGTCTTGGGTTTTCCAGCCTGCCCTTCCATGTTTGCAAACCTATGAATGTGTCACTCCCATCCCTACAGACACATCCCTTCCCTTTGGGGAGCATTCTCTATTCTCACTGCCTCCACTGGGTCCCTCTTTGCCTATGCCCACATGGCCTTTTTCACTCGGAGAAGCCTGCAAGGAGCTTGTTAGTCAGCCCCGCGTTTCCCCAGCCTTGAGCAGGGCTGGAAAAGGCCGTCAGTCCTCCACAACTGAAACCTTAATGGATTTAAATGTGCCCTCTCTGAATGATCTGCCCTGAGATTGTGCTGTAGAGAGGCATAAATTACCTTGCTCCTGCCTGCTGCTCTGAGAGCACTAAATGACTCACCAGGCTTTTCTGCCAATTTGGGTTATTTTTATGAATCTGATTTTTTTTTTATTTAGCCTGTAAAAGGGTTTCTCATCCCCTCTCTTGTCTGCTTTTAATGGAATGCATTTAGATTTCTTTTTTCACACCGGATTATGGCATGATTTTCTGTTTTTAAACCTGGCTGGTCATTATCTCTGTCGAAGTTTTTGGTATGTCTGGGGTTTATTTTTGTAGGCATGCATGTGTGTGTCAGGTGGAGCAGGGGATGAAGCCTGAAGAGAGAAAGGCTTGTACCACTTCGTCATTGTGCCTACAGTGAAAGCCCTTCCTGTTGGGAATGAACTTGGGTCATGGTAGCTTTTATCTCAAAATCCCCTTCAACTCGGGCCTGTTCAGGACCTTTTTCATGGCTTTCTGGGAGCAAAGAGCTCTCATTCCCACCCACAATGGCTGCCCTGTCTTCAAGTCACCCAGGATAGCATTAGGGGCAGCTCAAATTGGCAGCTCCAAGCACTTGTATATTTTTACATGCAGCTTCCAGTTGTCCAGATGACCCTTGAGGTCCCTTACAAGTCTACGCTGCCAACCAGCAAGACAAGTTTGGGGGAAGTCTGCCCTTTTTAGGGTGTCCTGCTTCACCAACCTACAAGGGTTTCTAGCGATGGCTAATGCAACACTTGCATTAGCCTGGCAAGAGCCCCCACCAATGTCCTTCTTTGCAATAAGGAAGCACACGCAGCCCTCATTCCCATCCTTTACCAAAATCCCATAGAAACATGCCTTGCAGTTTCTAACGTGCATAGGCTGCCCAGGACACGGAGAGCCTCTGAAAAGGGGTAAGGTAGGCTCCAACCTCAACAATCGTCCAACAAAACCAAGTGACTTGCAGCTGAGATAACATGAAACTGGTGCTCGGGAGGTATCACATCAGGGAGACAGGCAAGAGACTGGAAGGATGAAGCGAACATCCCGGTGGTAGAAGATCAGAGAGATCCCAGATAGTAGCAGAGGAGTGGATAGGCACCAGGCGACTGATATAGGGGGAACAAGTCTGCAGATCGTCTGCGAAAGGAGGCAGGCAGATTCTGAATTGCATCCAGAGACGGGGTGAAAACCCATGAAGAAAGGGCTGGTCAAAGATGATGGTAGTTCCCCAGTATCGTATGCAGCTGCACTGGGGATTTGGGGATACTCAAAGATATGGGGGTGCTTTGGAGAGCTCAGTGCTACCCCCACAGAAGATTAGGCAGTGATCTCTGCACCCTTGTCTGATCTGTTGATGGTGACTAGCGCTATTACAGTGTAGCTCAAATTAGTGAATAATGGACTGCCACTTATTCCCGTTCCTAACCCAATGAGCCAGCCTAGGAGCTTGAAGATGCTGCTCCATGAGTACTGCTGCTCCAGCGGGCAAGTGTCCTTAGTCCTGGCAAAGGAAAACTTCTGCAAACAGGGGGAACAGGTTCCTGGTGGTGTTGTTTTAGGGCCGGTGTTATTGCTAGCAGAGAAGGGGTACTTTTAAGGTGTAGGTTCTCACCTGGGGAAGAGACAAAAGGCTCCTGTGAAGAAGCTGGGCTGTTGGTTGCAGTCGTGTTGGTCTAAGAACATGGGCAGGCCAGGCTTTTGAGTGAAATCTTTTATTAGACCAATGGAGTAGCTGGAAAAAAAGTTTGAGGCAAACTTTCTAAAGTTTCAGGTGCGTCTACCTGAAGAAGGGTGACTGCACCCGAAAGCTTGCCTCAAACTTTTTTTCCTGTGAAGAAGCTGGCACTCACGTTTGAGTATTTCCATGCCTCCCCCTGGATGCTTTCCACAGTCCCGGCTCCCGTTAGCCAGGCCCTGGGTATCTAGACTGATCCTCTGTAGCATTTGGACAGCTGAACAATTAAGGTGAGTGGGAGCATTCCCCGTTCACGAGCTCGTATCTGGTATAACTATTCTGTCCGTCCGCTCTTATCCCGCCGTAAGGGAAACTAAACCTCAGTGATTTCCCCAGAAGTGAAGCAGATGGAAAATTGTGGTTTAGCTTTGCCGTCCCGTGGAGTAGAGCAAGCAGAGCAAGCGGGTGCCCTTTTCAGCCGGTTTAATGGGCTTGTTTGTCCATGCTCGGTCTCCTCTGAATGTTACTTGGAGATAATTAAGCCTCTGGGCTTCCTGTGTGGGTGCCTTAGTTTCCTCTCTTCGTCTGGCAGCAGCTGGTTTGCCGTCCGCTGCAGCGCTTGGTTTTAGGGTAGTCGGATCGAAGGCAAGGCAGAGCGTGACAAAAGCTCGGTGTTCCCTTCGATGAATCAAGGCCCTGCTTTGTCCTCGGGAGGCAGGGTGCGTCCAGCATCCTGAGTGGCAGCAAACCGTGCGGTTGCTCGTCCCGGCCTCCCCTTTTCTCTGCACTTTACTGAATGTAAAGCTCTCTCCATCCCCTGCTCCGTTGTCCGCCCGCCAGGTTGGCAACTTTAAGTGACAGCGGTCAATTATTTTCATGAGCCATGTTTCTCCTCGGCAGCGGCGGGTTGCTGACAGGCCTTCTCTGTGGGTTTTCCCTTATCCAGAGACAAAGTAGCCCCGTTTTATCCTTTTCCACCCGCAGTTCGTCCTTTTCTGACAGCTTTTGGATATCCGATAACCTGTTACCATGGCTACTGGCCTATGTTATGGCATTAAGCCCAAGCTGGAGGATTTCAAAGCTCCCTCGCGTCTTAAATGGTCAGAAGTCCAGATCTCCGCCCTGCGTTTGTGTCTGGCACGACTTGGAGGCACGGAGAGCGGGGGTAAAGTTCCCCTTTAATGAGGGAGGATGGGAGCAGGGGGTGCCTGGCTACGTTTTTGTGTAAGAAAAACTCAGCTAGGTATTACAGGAAACAGGCTCCGTGAATGGATTAGCAGATTTGGGGATTCAGCTTTCTGTTTAAATTATTATCCCCTAATTACAGGCGCGACGAAAGTCCACTTGGGGAGAATTAGGAGCTGCATCCAGCTGCACTCGAGGCTCTGGACATCCCTGTCTTTCTGGGCCTTATCCAAATTCGCCACCTCGCCGCCGGTACTTCTTACCTGGGTCAAGGCCAACCAGCTAGGCGCTGCCTCTCACCAGTTTGAAGGTTTTGCTCAAATGCACAAGGGTGGACGAGTCAGAGCGAGCCCCAGAGGTCTTGGGTTGCATGTCCAGCTCGGCCCCAGGCTCCTGGCACAAGTCGCATCTTCCCTCCGGCCTCCCGATCTATAAAGGAATTCCCTGATTGCCTTCAGGGCGGGCAGGACGAAGGATGACTTTGCTGATGTTGGTGAAGCAGGTTGGGATCCTTCCCTGGGCTCTGGGAATGCAAAGCCTGAATAAAACCCACATGGATTTTGCACTGAACAAATCTCCTCTGGTTTCAATATCACCGTTCATCCAAAGTGCCTGATGTTATGGCCACTTCCCTTGCTGGAGCCCAGCTTTGGGCAGGGGCCGTTGGGGGCGAGTGCTTAAGAGCACAGGGCACAACATCTGAGCGGGGTATCTGAAATGAGGTAGGGGAAGGCAGAATACATGCCCAAAAAATTGAGTTAGGCCCCAAGTCAGGGGTTGAACATCCCCACTCCGGCAACAACCATACTGGGATGCTCTGAGGTCACTGCCCAGGATGTCTCGCTGCTTCTGAACGTGGCACCGCTATGAAATATCCATGAAGATCTTGCCTGCCTGTATGGGTAGATTGTAGGATCTGACAAGACTGCTGTCTAAGACGAGGTGGTCTCAGTCTGGGCTTGCAGAGACTGCTAGGCAATGCTGAATGTTTGATCAAATCGCACTTACCTTTCTTTTTATTTCACAAGTAACTGGAAAGAACAGGAAACACAGCAACTTGCAGGGTTGTCGTGTCAGAAGAGTGAATCCTGCCACTGTGCAGTTGATTGGACAAGACAGCACTTGAGATCCCTTGCAGCTCTGCGGCTCTATGATATTTTGCCGTGATAAATACAGCAGACTTGTCTGCACTTCGGTTGCACAAATACAACATGGGAAATGATTACCCAGGCTACAGGACTGCAGAAAAGGAGCTGGAGGTTGGAGCAGACCACAAGCTGAATATGAGTCAACAGTGTAATACTGCTGCCAAAAGACCTAAGAGCATGCTGGGCTGTATTAATAGGAGTGTTTCAATGCAAGTCGTGGAAAGTGAGTTTTGCACTCTGTTCAGCTGTGGTGAGGCCTCACTTGGAGCACG
>NW_005842335.1:683671-689790 GCF_000455745.1 Alligator sinensis | reverse complement strand
CTCTTCAAGAAAGACGTGGGCAAATTAGGAGGAGCCCAGAGAAGAACAACAAATAGTGAGAGGTCTAGGAAATATGAGGAGATGTTGGAAGAACTGGGATTATTTACTCTGGAGAAGAAAAGATTGAGGGGGTGTTTGATAACCTTCTTCAAGTACAATCTTCATTCTTGGACATTTTCAGGAGAAGGTTAGATAGGCACTTGTCTTGTTTAGCCAGGAGTGATCTTGCCTTGAGCAGAGGGTTGGACTAGATGAGCTCCTGAGGTCCCTTCCAGCCCCACTTTTCTGTAATTCAATGATTCTACACAACGTATTGTTATGGAGAGGGGTCTGGTCAAATCTTTTCTGTGTTCACTGGAGACCACCACCTTGACAGGGTGGAGAGGCTTGCATATACGGATGACCCGAAGAGCAACACCGTCAGGAGTCTTGTACTCCTGGTAGGGTCACCCATGCAGGTAAGGTCAAAGGTGAGGTATGAGATGAAGAGCAGTCCAACGCGACACAAAGATCTCAACAGTGGAGCTGGTGGATGAAGAAGCCATGCTTCTCAGGGACTGCAAATGTGGATGCAGGCTGCAACGGAAGAGGAACCCTATTTGTCTTGGATCTCCATGCTACTGGACACTGGTTTCTCCCCCGCCAAGATTCGTGCCTTGTGATGCGCAATGGCCTCACCACATAAAAGAAGTCAAGCACAGGCTTGACAGGAGAAAACAGGAGTCCAACATCTACTACAATATAGATTGGTCCAACATCTACTGCAATAACCAATACCAATACCCTTTACTTGACCCATGGGAGTGATCATCTTTGATGGCAATGACAATGACATTAGGATGATCTAGTTTGTCTGGGATGATGTAGTTGGGGCTGGTCCTTCTTGGAGCAGGGGTTGGACTAGATGTGACCTCCTGACATCCCTTCCAACCCTCATTTTCTATGAGATAAGTGCAGGAATAGATCACTTAGAGAGTTGCAGAATTTTTCTCACTGGAAGTTTTTAAGTGAAGTCTGAGATGGTTTTAGACGGAGATGATCCTGCCTTGAGCAAGCACAGCTAGACGACCTGCTAAGGTCCCTTCCAGCCCTATTTTCTGTGATTTCTGTACTTCTATGATTTTCAGTAATAGTAATTTTAGTGCCAAGAATTTCATAGATTTCATAGACATCAGGGCTGGAAGGGACCTCGGAAGATCATCGAGTTCAGCCCCCCGCCCAAAGGGCAGGAAGTCAGCTGGGGTCATAGGATCCCAGCAAGATGAGCATCCAGTTTCATCTTGAAGGTGTTCAATGAAGGCACTTGAACCACCTCCGGTGGCAGGCTGTTCCAGACCTTGGGGGCTCGGACAGGAAAGAAGTTCTTCCTTATGTCCAGCCTGAAACGATCTTGAAGTAGTTTGTGACCATTCGACCTAGTCGTCATCCCTTGGGGCGCTCTGGTGAACAAACGTTCCCCCAGATACTGGTGGTCCCCCCTGATAA
Source organism: Alligator sinensis (assembly GCF_000455745.1). Taxonomy (NCBI): domain Eukaryota; kingdom Metazoa; phylum Chordata; order Crocodylia; family Alligatoridae; genus Alligator; species Alligator sinensis. The sequence goes on along the minus strand of NW_005842335.1, from coordinate 688,305 downwards.
ACTTGTAGGTGGCCATCAGATCACCCCTGAGCCTGCGCTTTTTCAGGCTAAAGAGCCCCAGGGCTCTCAGTCGGCCCTCGTAGGGTCTGCTTCCCTGACCTCTGATCATGCGCGTGGCTCTTCTCTGCACTCTCTCAAGCTTCTCCACATCCTTTTTGAATTGTGGAGCCCAAAACTGGACACAGTACTCCAGCTGCGGCCTCACTAAGGCCGAGTACAAGGGGAGAATGACGTCCCGGGATTTGCTTGAGAAGCATCTATGGATGCAAGCCAGCGTTTTGGTCGCTTTACTAGCCGCCGCATTGCATTGCAGGCTCATGTTCATCTTGTGGTCAATGATGACCCCCAAGTCTCTTTCTTGCATAGTGCTAGCCAACATAGCACTGCCGAGCCTATAAGGATGCTGCGGGGTTTTTTTCCCAAGGTGGAGAACCTTGCATTTATCGGCGTTGAACACCATCAGATTCTCGTCCGCCCACTTGCTGAGCCTGTCCAGGTCAGCCTGGACAAAAATTCTAGCTGGATAAAAAGCATCGCCTTTCAGCCAGTCACATTGTCCTACGGGCTGCGGAAAACATCTTTAGTAGGGTCGGGGGGAAACAGCAAAACAATCCTTTTTGGGGGGCGGGAGGTTAAAAAAGCCACTAGGAGGAGTTTGGATTACCCGGGAGACTAATGGAAGCATAATGACACTGAACGCAGCATTGTGCATGAGGGTTCAAACAGAGTGCATCTGCAGTCACCGCTGTCGGTCACACCAAGGCTTAGAGAGGGGAAAATGTGATAAAAATCCAGTTCTGCTGAGTAGGTGGAGCTTTTGTTGGGGCAGGGAATGGTGGCAAAAGAAAATGGATAAAGAGTTTTCTTTTGGGTTGATGCGTTGGCTTTGCCTAGAGCACTACGGCATTCATTACCATGAATGTTTTTATGAGATGAGGAAGTGGTTAGGTTTGTACATAAAACCCAAAGAAGGACCCGATTCTGGATCTGAAGGAGTTGAAGAGCTCAGGGCACTGTCAGCAGGATTAGGTCAGGTGTCCATGTAGGTTTTAGACTGGTTTAACTATGTGGGCAAATCATAGGGCTCCGAGATGGATGCAGGTCTGCCCATGTAAAGTTTCTCAATACCAGTGTAGTTGAATCCCCTTCCTGAAGAGGAACAAGCTGTCCTGGTACAAGCATTCAGAGATGGACCCTATTGCCATGAGGCATCCTTTGGCCAAGCTAAACTTGCTGTTCTCACCTCTTCAATCAAGATGCAGCAGCACTCAGTGAGCTGCTCTTTCTAAGTAACAAGGTGCCATGCGATGGGTTTGGAAATGTATATCTGCTCAGGTTGGCTGCTACCTTCACTGCAAGGTGAGGGTCTTATATCACGGGGGCTTTGTCATTCTAGATTGGAGGGTCCTGACAGCAGGGAGTGGGCCTTCGTATCCTCATGGTGGGTAATAAATAACTTATCAGACATAATATACCAGGAGGTGCTGACACTTGTAGACTTCCTGCTACAAGAGCATATTAAAGTCCTTCTAAAAACCATGATGAGGCATGTAAAGTTCACCTTCAAGGCAGCTGGGGAAGGGTACAGAGATGGGACCAGAGACCAAGGGAGAGAGCAGCTCTTGATTTCACCATGTCTCAGTGTCAGGACGGTGTGTCTCAGGAACTCCTTGGAGGCTTTGCTCACCCACTGCAGGAGTGCAAACTCCCAGCTAACCCAGCGATGGGCTGATACCCAAGCCAGACACCTCTTCCATGCCAGCCAACCTGGCTCTCACATGTGCTCATGTACTTGCATGGAGGCCTCAGGAGAACTGAGACTGGTCCTCAGGGCAATGATTTGCTCTTACCCAGCTTCATTTATGCCTGGAGGAGGGCTGAGTGAGGCAGCAGGACTAGGCATCTCCATTGCTCCCTCCACGATCTCAGTATCCGATTAACACGCAGAGCTAAAACTCCCCTTTTGGTTCAGGGCCAGCTTAATTTCCCTCTGTCTTACTGTTGCATAGCCTCATGGCAGGTCCGCATCTCCATGCTGCTCCAGGGAGCAGCAAAGCAAGTTTCATCTATTCACTCCATGGGATCAAGTGGGCAAGGCATGCATCACGATAGCACGCTCAGTCAGTGTTGGTATGGATGTGCCCTTACAGTACAGTCCTAAGCAGGTGTATATTGGCAGGTGTACAGTCCTGAGCTAGGGTATATTGTATTGCTGCTGACTAACCTCAGCAGCGGCACACAGATAGACATCTGGGGAAGTCGGGGCTGAAATTCTTCTTCAGTATCAGCATTGAGAGACTGAGCAGAAAGGGGCACCTCTGGTCTTGGTGCACCCTTCCCTTCATGCATCTCCCAGAGCATCATGGGATCCCAGGCACAGCGAGCCCCTTCTGTTCCCTGCACAACTCCAGATCTCAGCTTCTTGTGGAGCAGTGAAGCTTCCCCTGCATGACGCACCCATGAGAACCGGTGCGTGGCTGCCAGGCTTGCAGGTCTCTGACCTGCATCAAGACTCCAGACGCTGCCACTGTGACTGCCTACACAAATTCAAATAATCTGGGAGAATTTGCCCAGGTTTGTTCTGGTAGAGAAACTTACCCAGAGCGGCATGTACAGACATTCGAATGCTGAGACCTTGAAGAGTGGAGACCTTGCAGTGCTAACACGGTGCAGCTGGGAGGGCAGGCCGTGCACACATCTCAGCTTGCTCTGCAGGCTCCCTTAGTCTGCCCAACAACAGATGGCAGCAGTACATAGGGCAGCCCTGATTGGCTGACCCAGATTGCTGTGTTTTCCTGCAGCACAAGGTGGGGTTTGTGTTCTGCTCCCTGCCAGAGCAGCAGAATTCAGCAAGCAACACACTGGGTGCATCTACACATTCATTAATGTGCTGTAGTTACCACAAATTAAGTTTAATACTTGCATAACCAAGTACTAAATCAATGCACAGTAACTGGCACTACTGCCCAGTAGCACCGGCGCACGGGATTTTACAGACGCTAACTGCGCAGTAGCCTACTACTACTACACAGTAGCATACTAGAAGGGATTTTGCACGGGACACTACTACACAGTGTTATTAGGCTGCTGCATATTTAGCAGATTGTGTAAATGCACCCACCATCTTCCTGGAGGTGGAGTAGGGGATGTTGGCGGACTATGTTTTCTTCTGAGAGAAGCCCAGCATTTACAGATATTCACTCTCCCAGGAGAAACTTCCCTGGGTGTGATTTAACCCTGATTGTTCCCAGGTTATTTTTCTCCTGGAGCAGCCATTTTTACTCTGGGAGAAAGAGCCTGAACATCTGTACACTCATGGTTTGTCCTGGGAGAGCAGCGACTCTCCCAACTAATATCCGTGCGAGGTGTTGAAGAAGACTGGCGGAGCATCCCAGTGCTGTTCCTTGCATAGCGTAGCACCCCAGAAGGCAGCTGGCACTCAGCATTAAAGAGGTGGCCACCAGGAGACCTCCAAGAGGTTGGTACTCTTGCCCTTCAGTTCCAATGGCACAAACACCTATGTATAAGCAAAGTCAGTCTCCCTCAGCTGCCCCTAGTACCAGGGCCTTGATCCTCCTTGTGAGCTGGATGCTAGAAGGCCAGGGCAGCCAGTTCTCAGCCACTTGCATGCAAAGCCAGTACTGCACAAGGCTTTGGGAGCACTTGGAAGAGATGTTGTGTCTAGACAGAGTTCATCACTCCCGTTCCCTTCATCTCCAATTAGTACAGAGCTTTGTCCCACTCAAATATGCCATTTGTGGGCATGGGCACCTCTAATCCTCTATAACGCCCAGGCCTGCCCGAAAGCAGAGAAGTGAAATAACTTGGCATAAGGGCTGTCTATCCAGCAAACTGCAGGAACACAGAGGAAACAGGAATCTCTTCCCTTCTCTGTAGACCGCCCATCACTGGAGAGGAGGATGTTTAAAACCAAGCTGCACACTCGTTTCTGCCTCTCATTGCTCAGTGCTGCTGCACTGGCTCGGTGTTTTCACATATCGTTTGGACTATCCCGCTTGGAAACATTCGCTGCCTCTCAGCTGAGTGATTGCTCTCCGGAGGTTGGGGTTTCTCTTTTAAATAACAAGCTAGAAGCAGAGGCAGCGCAGAGTTGCTGCTTGCATTTTACATTTTCCAGTAGGCTGAAGGACAGCAAAGGGGCTTATGCAGCTACAAAGCACCAACACAATGTCTGGTGATTGCTCCCTGAAATAAAACAGTCAGTAAGTGCAGGGACCGGTTGGATCTGGACACAAATTTGCTCCTGTTGGATTCTTTTCTGTAGAAAAGAAAAAATTAAATAATAAAATATTTAAAAATAAAAATATTTAAAAATATTTTTATAGAATATAGAATAAAAATATTTTTTTAAAAAACCCAACCAAAACAACCCCAAGCCTCTTTCTGCCTCTTCTGGTGAAGGATCTTACAGTACATTTCATTAAGGCAGTTCAGATCACCCTCATCATTTTTTCAAATCTCACTCATTTAAAAATTTCACAGCTTGGGAGCCTCAAATGAATCGTGTATTGCAAACAATAAATTACATCTCAGAGCGCATAATTAGATTCAGCCCAAACATGAAACACAGCTTTTGCCAAGTCAGCAAAATCAGTTAAGGTTTTGCGGGGGGG
>NW_005842335.1:658098-683588 GCF_000455745.1 Alligator sinensis | reverse complement strand
GGGGGGGGGGTTTCTAATACGACGGGAGTCTCTGGTTCTTACATCTACTACGAGTGGGCCCAGGACCGAGCTGCTCCAAGGGTGAGGGGAACAGAACTGCCCAAAGGAGTGAGCTCTATGGCCCAGCACCGAGGACAGTCCTGCAGGAGTCTTTTCAACTGGATTTTTTCCCCACAACTAAAAGTTGCACGCGGTAAAGACAAGGAAGCAGTCTTCCAGCAGGTTCTGCTATGGGGGACAGTGGGGTTTAGCAGAGAGAGCGTTGGACTGGGATTCAGGAGATTTGAGCTGGATTCATAGCTGTGCCACAAGTCAATGGGTGACCTTGGGCAGTGCAGACTACCTCCCTATGCATCAGATTCCCCATCTGTGCAATGCAGTAATGACAACCCCCTCCTTTGTAACCTGGATTGAGACCTCCTAAAAAAAAAAACCCACTGTCTAAGAAGATGGTATCATTGTGCAGGCTACTGGTTGGCAAGGTTTTCTAGTGGCGGTCTGGAAGGACCCAGCTCAGGTCCGAGGCAGGCTGGTTCTAGGACAAGTTGGGGAAAATATGGTCTGTGCACCGGATCTGGCCTGCCAAGGGATTTTGTGCGGCCCATGGCAGGCTCCCCGGTCCCACCGAGCCCAAGCATGGGGGGCAGCATGGGCAGGGTGCATGGGATGTCCGCAGGTGGGTGGGGAGCGGTGTTCAGGATGGGGTAGGTGGTTGGCATTGGGATCACAGGGTGGTGACAGGGTCGGGGCAGAGCTGTGATCGGGCGCACGCACGGCCCGGGTTGGACAGGCTGGGGCGTGCGGCTCTGACCCAGGCTCCAGCCCAAGATCCCAGTCCTGGCCACGGATGCAGCTCCCTGCCTGCCCATGGCCCCATCCCAATGACCCCAATTCATGATCCCGGTCTCACCTACCCATCCTGCTCCCAAATATCACTCCGTGCCCACCTGCAGCCGCATCTCAACCACCGAGCCATGCACAGGGGCCACTTGGAGAGTTTTGGTGACCTGTGGTGGGGACAGGGTTGCTGACCTGGCCCATAAGAGCTTACCCAAACTGCCTATGTGGTCTGCAGCCCCAAATAATTGCCCACCCCTGTTCTGGGATCATAGCCACCACCACTGCCATTGCTTCTCCCCATCACCCAGCCATGGCACAGGCAGAGCCCCTTACTGCCAAAGGCCACTGAAGCTCCCTTGGCTTCAGATCCGTCCAGATCTGGCCTGCAGGAGGTAGGTGGCTGAGCCCTGATGTAGACAACGTATTTCTGCAGGAGGCATCAGTATGTGGTGTGGATGCACTGTTACATGCCACCTTTTGTTAGTGCCCAGGTACTTTAACAAAACACATGGCAATTCATTCAAAATCTCTTTAAGAATGAAAAGCTATAAAAATGCTCCCAGCAAATTTGCAAAGTTATTGGGTGCAGCTTTTTAAAATCTGGTGTCGCGCACAGAACTCAGCACATAAAATAGTTATTAAACCAGTCTCCCCACTCCCAAAACTGTCATTTCAGGGCTGGTCGAGTGTTTAGGGCACCAATCAAGGACTCGAGAGAGCTGGGCTACTCTGCCATAGACGTCCCGGATGACGCTGGGCAAGTCACTCGGTGCTTATCCATGCTGCCTCGGTGCTGAGGCCAGGAGCGGTGCTGGGAACGAGACCATGCCACTCCCTCCTGCTCGGTGATGCCTGGTGAACTGTGCAGCCACTTCAGAGTGGTCCAGGGCATGTGCTCAGTGCCATTCCCAGCCCCTCTGCGTGCTCACCGGTGCACGCTCACGGCCGCTTTCATTAGGTGACGTGGCCTAATTTCTTGGACTTAGTGGGCGCTGAGCAGGGATGCAGCAGCAGAGCACACAGACAGGTCAGCACGGCATAGGGGGAGTGGAAACACGCTCCTAGTCTCACTTTGCCTCAGTTTGCCTCTGTGAAATGGACACCACAGCACTGCTCTTCTTGTCAGGGTTACTACAAATTGAATACATTAAAAGATGTGGCATCCTCAGACATGACAGCCCTTCAAGTCCCAAAGAGAGGGAGCTACTGAACAGGCATGAGCCCAGACTGAAATGTGAGTCTCAGCAGCTCCAGGACCTCCCTGAGTTTTGATTTGGATCCAGACTTCGTTTTTGGCTTCGGTCTCTCTAAATGGGCTGAACCAAAACCCCAGATCCAAACACCTCACTGACTGGGGAGGGGACTCTCAGACTCGACCGGGCTCACTTTGGGCCTGGTTTAATTTACAGATGTCCTGGATTTCAGTCTTTCCAGTGCCACGGAGCAGTGTCAGATCGCTGGAGTGCTGCACATTTAAATACCAATTTCTCTCCAGATAAATCTTCAGGAAAAAGCTTCCCAAAGGCCCTTTGAAGAGATTTTTTTTAAGATCTTGGTTTTCCCTTTGTGTCCCTTTCCTTTCTTCAGATCTTAAAATTAAAACTGCTGCCTGACTTTTTGAGCAATTTATCCCCAGAGCTGTCCGCTTGCAGATTTCCCTTCCTATCTGAAGCCCTGAAAGGTACACGGATTTGCCTGGCTCAGGGGACCCGTAATGGAGCACAGAGTTTTTCATTTCTAGCTCACTGGTTTAAATCCAGATTAGCAAAATGAGTTAGTCTGAGGCCTTTTATTTTGGCTGCCCATAGGAAAAGAGTTGGCGATCTCAATGTCATTCCCAGAGGACGGGCGCCTGTCGCGGCGGGAGCGGAGTGAGGAAGGGCTTACAGCTCCGACCTCCGGTGCGGGCCAGAGTCACGAGCCTGCTGTAACGTGGGTGAGCAGTTCAGGTAGCCCGGGAACGTGCCAGGGAGCCGGGATGGGGGGGACTTGCAGGAAACCCAGGGTCCTGGTGAACTGGCAAGAGCCCCATAGCAAGTGCCAGGTACGTGGTGGGCTCAAGAAGCTGCATCCTAGCCCTACAACCCAGCACTAATCCTAAAGGGGAGAGGGGGGGTGTGAGAATAAGAGAGTGGGTGATTGCATTGCTTTACTGGAGCGTGGCAAGGAACAGTACCCATGTTGCAAGTGGCTGGCACCCCACGGCACCCCAAAACCTCAAGGGATCAAGAAGACAGGAGACCCTTCCCACGCCTGTGGTGACCCTCCGGAGCCGGGCTGAGACCGAGCCCGGGGTGGTCGTGGAGGATGGGGCATCTCTCTGCTGGAGTGCGGGGTTGCTATCATCCCCATGCAGCCACTGCGGTGTCTGTCACTTCACAAGAGGTGTTTTCATTAAATCCGGTGGGACCAAGTGTGCTTTTCGGAGAGGAAGGGTTTTGTAGATATGCCAGCTGAGTTGCCTAAACATTTGTTTTAGGTAGTGGGTGAAGGAGAGTCACGATACAGGCCCAGACACTCAGTCTGCTCAGGGTATTGAATTTATTGGATGCGTAAGTAAGCAATACAGTCTAAAAAAGAAAAAATCATGCTTACATAGCCTGGGTGTCAGCGCACGTCCTGGGACTCGATCAGGCTCTAAGCATTCAGGCGCACCAAGCTGTCGTGTTGGCAGCAGGGCCAGCTGGTGTCTTGCCTTCGTCCTTGGTCTTTGCCTCTCTGTTTGTCCTTCTGCAACACTTTTCCACTTCTTTTGTTTCCAACTTCACTTAGGACCTTCCTGCACCTTCCCTTTGTCGTACGCAGGCTCACAGCTCATCATCTTCTTGTCACCGCTCGACATACAGAATACTTTCATAGCTGGTACTCTAGGTTGCTGATGCCGTGGTCACCGGGACTTGACTCAGGGCCGTTGTGCACCTCGCACGGCCGGCCGCTCTCGTACGATGCGTGTGCTCGCTCTGGTTATTCTGCATGCCAAGGCACCGCTCCGCGCCCATGCTCTGACAGCCCAGGGGGTGGTTATTCCTTGTTGTCTTGCTTCCTCTCCTCCTCCGCAGCAACCTCCTCTGCCAATAGTAATGACGGGAACATTCAATTCGGTATTTCACCAAATGGGGACAACAGGACACGTACCTCCTGATCATCACCACGCAGCATCTCTGGCATGGCCAGAGCGTGCTTGGACACAGCAAAGGAAACACATCCATTGTGTTCCAAGTAAGAAATCCCCGCGACCTCTTGCTCGGGCATTGCAGTCCTCAGTCAATCAGGATGAAAAACCACAGCCCTATAGTTCACAAGTCTTTGTGGATCTATCATTCATTCCTGTCAGAGCTGCCATGTGCAGATGAAAGCCTCAGAGGTGACTGCGGAGTGAGATGCCCAAGGGAAACCGAGAGGGGCAGAGGCAGGAGAGAGATTTTTACCCCACCTACTTTCTTCTTCTCTCCTTGTCATTCTGGGGACTAGCATCATGACTATGTCTCACCTTTGCAAGAGGAGAGGTGTTAGATTCAGCATCGTGGCCAGATTTGAACAAGGTCATTCACATTTTCCTGCTGTAATGGTTTGGTTGTGTATAATGTGCTTTGAAACCAGGGGGCAAAAGGGCTCTGTGAGCATTAGGTCATTATCAAATCTCCCAGGAAGTGGGACTTGGGAACCTCCTTCACTTCCTGTCCTAAACTTGGTGTCGAGTTGGTGGAGCTGTCATAGAGGCAGGCGCGTTCCAGTAACGGATGCTGCCGTGATAGTTGCACGGTGCTGTTGAAAAGTAACTCATTATTAAGACTAGAAAATCACAGTCATCGAACGGCACCAGGAGTGCTGCCTGGGCAATTTGCAATGTGCCTGGCCTCCCTTCAGATCAAAGTGCTCCAGCTGTAGAAAAGGTTTTGATGGGAGATCACATTACTGGATCCACGAGGAGTGAGCAAGTCTTTTGAGTCTGATTCAAACTGATGCAAGCTGAACTGGATATTAACAGGCAGGAGCTTGTGCTACGATGAAGGAACCCTAGGAGCAACCAGATAAGTTGGGTGCTATCAGTGGTCACTTTGTGTGTGCGCGTGTGAACTTATGCATACATTTATAAATGTGATGTGTATCCACACATGTAATTTATGTGTGTGTGTATACAGACACACCCCCCACATAGGTTATATACATACATATTAAATATGTATATATACACACATACATATATAAATGTGTGTAGACATATACACATATATACACACACATGCATGCATACATACATATACACACACACACACACATACCACATAGCATGTGTGTGTGTGTGTGTGTGTGTGTGTGTGTGTGGTGGGGTGTATGTATAGAGAGAGCGAGAGAGAGAGTGTATTGTATACTATATATATATATATATATATATATAGTTTATACACAGTGTTATACACAATAGCGTCCATAGAGAATACAGTACTCCACATAATTTATATACATACATATTAAATGTGTACATATACACACATCCATATATAAATGTGGGTGTTTGTGTGTGTGTGCGTGTGTGTGTATATGTATATACACACACACACACACATATATATATACACATATGTATACACACATACACACACACACACACACACACACCACACATACACACACAGCCCACACGGTGTATGTATAGGAAATATAGTACTGTATACTGTATGTGTACAGTTTATATACATACACACCTATATGTATTTATACAAATTGAAAGGGAAATACAAAGTGAGAGTGATTCTTCCTCTCTTGCTCCAAAGTACAAAAGGTTTTATTCCTAAGAAAATTGCAATTAGTCACTTAAAACAGATAGTCTCTCCCTTTCTCTCTCTCTCTCTCTCTGTGCATGTGTATGCATATTTGCAATTTCAACTCACACTTAAAAATAATGAGAAGTTATCCCTCCAGAAGATGAGCGTGTTCAAAGAGGATTATTGAAGGCGCGCGTAGTCAACTGATCAAAAAGTATTTTTGTGTCTGTAAAAACTCACATTCCAGTCTGCATAATTGCTCAGGAAAAAGCACAAAAGATGTTACACAAGGTATTTCTTGACACAGAACTTCCTCCATTAAAAACCAGGGGGGTGGGGGGGGAACTCTCCAGCTATTAGGGAGCTGTGTGTGTTTGCATCCCATAGCCAGGAAAAACCTTTCGTAGACTAAGCTGGGTCAGACTGGGTCTCTCCGAGCTTGGGGTCATGGGGCAGGATGTGATGCTAACAAATCAGTGTTGAGTCCAGTGAGCTGGCCACGTCCTTTTTACTTTTGCAGCCACTAACTCTAATATTGCCATTATTAGAGCAGAGCAGTTGCTGTACTAATATGTTAAACATTTACTCAGCTGCCGTCAATGGAGAGGGTCCAGTGGAGGGCAATGAAAATGGTTGTGGGGCTGGGGGTCAGGACTGGTGAGGAGAGGCCGAGGGAAATGGGCTGATTTAATGTGGAGAAGGGAAGACCGAGGGGGATTGAATAGCAGCCTTCAGCTCCTTGCAGGGGGGCTGCAAAAAGGATGGAGCTGGGCTGTTCTCAGTGGGGGCAGATGAGCATCGGGCTCAAGTTGCAGCAAGGGAAGTTGAGGTTGGATATTAGGAAAAACTCTCATCCTAGCAGGGTGGTGAAGCACAGGAACAGGTTACCCGGAGAGGTGGTGGAGCCTCCATCCCTGGAGGTTTTCAAGACCTAGACAAAGCCTTGGCTGGGATGAAGTAGTTGGGGCTGGTCCCGCTTTAGGCAGGGAGTTGGACTCGATGTGACTTCCAACCCTCGTTGCTATGAGTCTAAGGCACCATAACCAGTAACCACACAGGTTGTATGGGTCTGAGCTACACCCTACGGGGGAAGTGAGCATCAATATGCCCATTTTACAGACAGGTGGAGTGACTTGCTCTGGGAGAAGCAGAGCCGGGAATAGAGTCCAGGTGTCTCGAAGCCCTGTTCAGTGCTCTACCCGCTGGGCAACTCTGCCTCCTTGTGAGCAGCTCCCCTTGGGCAGGTGCCATCCTGCATATTTATTATGCACATCCTGGTTTGCTTCACAGTCGTGCTCATTATTTAAATTCAATTATGATGAGGTTAAGCTCTCCTTTGTTGGAGCAACTGCATACATTTAGAAACAGTTAGAGTGAATAGGTACATTTGTCTTATGCCCATTAAATTACAGTGTAGTGAGACGGGGTCCTGGGAATAAAACAATTATTGTGGAAAATGCAAGGAGTTGTTTGTTTAATTCCCTTTTGTGGTGGATTGCTGTTTGGATAACGTAACCCTTGAACCGACGAGCAGCGAACAAAGGAAGGGAAACGGGAAGTCTCCCGGCGCTGGCGCTGCCCGGGCAAACTTGCTTCCACCTACCAGCGGTTTCACGTCCTACAGCCTCTTTGCATAACGAACTACTCATTGCACTGCAAGTCCCCGAGGTAAACGCCGGCTAGAAAGATACTGCCGGCCTCGGGTCTGCCAAAAGAAATACTCCATCCGACTCGACTTATGCCGACGTGTCACTTCCTATTGTTCCCCTTTCCCTTTTTTTTTGGAACAAGCAATTCACACGGGTTTGTAAAGGACCTTTGCCCTTTAGCGTAAGGTTTCTAAACTCAGGTGAGCAACATGTTGCTTGCCAGGCTCTCCAATGTCACTCACGATCACCAGAAATTAAAAAGCTGAGATGGGTCGATAAAGAAACCAAAGGGCGGTATTGCCCACAGCATGCCACGGAGGCAGTATTGTTACCCCGGGGAGAACAGGGACTGCTGAGTTTGGCCTTGTCGGCTCCTTGTCCTCAATCTCATCTAGAAGAGGTTTAAGGAAGTGGCGTTTGGGTCTAGTTCCAGATTTGGATCAGGCCAGTGTCGGGTGCTTGAGTCTGAAACAGGAGCCGGGTTAATGCTGGTCCGTGCTAGCATCTTGCAAGATTTCAGCCCAAATGGCTAAAAAGACTTCTGAGAAGATAAGCTATGCGCTGTCCTGAACGGCGGTAATCTCCCAGGATTAAGCTGGCTTTATGAGATGCCTACCACTTGTGGCGAAAATCCCTGGAAAAAGCCTAGTCTCATGGCACGTTGGTCACATCGAAGCCCAAGCTTGCAAATTGGTCCTTTCCAGCTGTGATTTTGCTTAAACAGAGCAAAATCCATAGCAGGGAAAACTCAGAAGGTGGGATTTGGATTGGCGTGTCCTCCGACATCTGAAGGGGTTGGGACGTGTGGTCCACGCGTGGCGCAGGGTGGAGAGCGGAAGCAGAGGGTATGTCTACACGGTGCAATGCAGATACCCGTGTTAGCTCCGGGTCGGCACAGCCCAACGTATCGCCACGCAGAGATGCTGGCTGGGGTCCCATCAGCGTGGTGCTGCCTGGGCTATTCGCTGCCGGTGACTAAAGTAATCCCAGCTCGGGAGCTAGGTCAGGTGTCGCTATGAGCCTCTGCATCACACGGTGTAGTCACAGTCCTAATCGCCTGCCTCCAGCCCAAACCACAAGTTGACCTTGAACAATCTCCTAAGAAGTGGCTTTCGCACACGCTTGCTGTTGTCAAATCCCACTCCCATCAGAAACACAGAGAAGAGGGGTTTTTTCCCCCGTGCAGTACTTGACACCTGATTCTGTTCTCGGAAAATAAAGAACAATAGAGAAAAGTAACTGAACTTCTTTGAGAAGATTTAGTATCATCATGTTTTCAGCATGTAGAAAGTCCTGAGGATATTAGTTGATCACAAAATGATTTTAAGCTCCCCATGTGATACAGCTGTGAAAAAGGCAAATGCATCAGTCCAAGTATTTCTAGCAAAGGCAGGGAAGGATTAATGCCATCAGACATGACACTAGCAAGACCTCATCTGGAGCATGGCTTCCCATTGTGGTCACCGAGGTATAAAGCAGATGGATCCAAGCTCGAAGAAAAGCAGGGAGATGCATCAGGAGGCGGCAGAGCCCAGCAGAAGAGAAGAGGTGAAGGAGCCTGGCTTGCTTAGCCCAGAAAAACACGAGAGGATCTGACTGCTCTCTATAAATACGTCAGCGGGGTAAGCACCTAGGAAGGAAAGCGGCTATTGAAGCCCAAGGACAACACTGGCACAAGAACAAAAGACCCGGGAATAAACTGAGGCTGCAGATAAGCAGGCAGTTTCTGGTCCTCAGAGCAGGGAGGTGCCTGCTTATTTGCAGCCTAAATTTATCAGCCTGGCAGGTGCCAAAAGCCTGCCCCGCTTCGAGACGGCGCCCACTCAATTCATGAACGGGGCTGTCCAAAGTGGTAGCTTGCGATAGCGGGTGGGACTCAGTGACCTGCAGGGTTTCCAGTCCTGTGTCCCTGTGCTCAAAGCATCCCTCGATAGCCCGATGCAGAGGGTGGCTTTTCTAGTCATGTCCATGCCAACGCGCCTCAAGGCTTCTCCCCGGGGATGCCCGTTCCAGCACAGGTCTTTACCCAGACAATGAAGGAAAGGACTCCTTGCATGAAATCGCCTTTCCCCATGCCTTAGCCCTGTAGATAATCAGTACTGCCCTGGGGGAGATGAAAAGTGCTGTCTTCCCAGAGGGACCTGCCACCAGCCAGTGCGGTCGTGAGACTGTGAAGCAGCAGCTGGACCAGGAAAACGGTCCCATTTGTGTCCCCGGGTAGCTGCAGCGCTACTAGAAACGGCACTGCTGTAACACGGTTTAGCAGAACTTGCTAAATGCCTAATGGCATGTCTCTGCCGGGATGCAAGGCAGGAACTGCAGAGTGCCACATCAGTCCTGCCCAAAATGTAAGGGGAGGTTTGAGGCATCAGTGGACACGATCCTATCGGTCTGAGAGGAAACCAGAGACCAACCCCCTGCTACTCCACCTATTTGCAAGAGTCACTGCTTCCAGCTCATCTGCAATGATTGTGGACAGAAGAGAGGACACGGGGAGAGGGGGGCATCTGAGCATGGATACACTGAGATGTGCAGGGCTGTACCCTTGATACGGTTGTCTTAGAGTGGCATTATGCTGCATGAAGCGGGGATTTTTAGGATGAATCAAAGGCAATGGTGAAGAAAAGAAATGCAAAACTCTAGAACTCGTGGTTCAGAGCCGATAGCTTTTATTAGACCAACGAAGAAATTGCAAAAAATCGTCTTTTTCTGCAAGCCTCTGGGCATACACACCCCCTTCCTCAGGCTCAAGGAAAATTAAAGAGGGTAACAAGTCCCCATAGGTAGAAAATCAACTTCATTTTGCACAGAGGAAACTGAAGAAAAGGCACTTGAGAAAGCAATGGAGGCCCACCGCTTGGCGTATTATAAGAGTACAGGACAAAGCCTGGGTTTACCCTACAGCACGTGGGACCATGCTCTGGTTTTGGGTCTTGTAGCTGCACATGAAGGCTGGAAGTGGCAGTTTTGGGAACCCTTGGGCCAGTGCTGGCCTGTGGACACCTTCCAGTCCTGCCTTCAAATACAGCTCAGGGACCAACCTTCAGAGCATGGACCATACGGCGTAGCAGATCTCTTCTGCCTCTCGCTTCTGTGATCCTACTGCCCTTAGCTTACTTCCTCCCATAAACAATTTCCTACCCCCGTCGGCGTTTCTTCCTTCCCCTCCTCACCTCTCACAGCCTGGAGCGAGCGGTACATGTAGCTGTCCTACCATCCCCTTAGTAGCTGTTGTTTCAACCTGTCCTCTCGTACCGATGTCTCCCACGGGCATTCGCCACCCCCTGTTTTCTGCCAGTGCTGCGTGACCCAAATCACGAAGGTTTGCATCTGGAAGCAGGACAAGTCCGGTTGAAACCGAGCAGCTAAAACCCCTCACAGCTCCCACAAATAAAAGGCAAAGTCTACAACAACAAAAAATCAATTATTCGTTCAAGATAGAAATACGGTATCTCACCGGCCTCCCAGTTGCTAACTCATGCGGTTGAAGTTCATTAGACTTACCGTTAAACCTGTGGGGAAAGTTGTCAAGAATAGGTGCAGGTGCATGGTGCTAGACTAACAGCTTTGGCTGTCTCCTGAATGAAATAAAAGCTTCCCAAATAGGATCAAGGAGAGCCATCTGCAGTCCTCAGGATAGGAGCACGGAAAAATAGCTGCTCCAAGAAAAAGAAAATGCAAAACTCTAGAAATCTTAGTTTAAAGATGATACCTTTTACTCGACTGACTAAGAAATTGCAAACAAAAAAATTATCTTTTTCTGCAAGCTTTCGGGCACACGTGCCCTTCCTCAAGCTCAGGGAAAATTAAAGATGGTAAAAAGTCCCCATACGCAGAAAATAAACTTCATCCTTGCACTCCCTACTCCAAGAAAATGCATCCCAAGGAATGAACTTAATCGAGGCTCTGTTGCTGGACGATGTCAACCATGCAAACACTGTGCGAGTCGGGTAGCTGGACAGCTCATCCTCCCTTGGGTTTGGCAGCACCAAATTGAATCGGTTGTGTCTTGGCTAGAATCGATTGTGTCTTGACTGACCGAAGCCGGAGGCTGTGTTTCTTAAAGTGTAGCACAAAGAACAATTTGGAGGAGGCAAGGAGGGGGCTCGCAGACAGGAGGGTTTCCAGTTGTTCCCCAGTCTCAGCTTGCAGGTTTTTATAGACGCTTGTCAAAGTACAGGATTAAGGAGAAGAAGCAACATAATAGAAGATCAACACGAGTCATTCCTCCCAATATGCGTGCATAGGAGATGGGTTGATTAAGGCACTCGGGCCTTTAGCAAGGCATGGTGGCGTTGCATTGGAAGGAGTGGGGGTTTTTCCTTTTGTTGAAGAAGCGGGGTCAGCTTTCCAGCACAAATTTAAGACACCCTTGGGTAGGAAAGGGCAGTGGATTGGGAAGCATGGAGAACATGGGGATGGATGGCAGCAGCACCATGCCCGAGGACTTTGTGGAAGGGCTGAAATGAGATTAAAATCCATAGCTTTTACTAGAAATGGTTCACATCTGATTTAAATCCTGGAGGCACTTTGGTAGAAGCCCATGGGCTTCGGTTGCCTCCCGGCGCGTTGTAACAGAAACCCACCGCTGACAATCGGGATCCATTGCACAGCACATGCCAAGCCAATTGGATGAGTCTTGGAGGGCCCCAGATGCACAAACACTGAGCGTAAAAACCTTTCGAATCAGGCTGGAAACGTCTCATGGCACGGCGTTATCAGATACAGCCATTAATCTCCTAATGGGAGATTTTGTACTCAATAAATGTGCTAGGAAAAAAAAATCCTGGTGGAAAAAAGTTCAAAGCCTCAGCTCTCATTTTCAACAGGGCCACGTAACCTGCCTGACCGGAGCCTAATGAATCTTCCCTGAGACGACTTCAAATGATGCCTGCCACTCCTCGCCCAGCCGGCGGGAGGGAGATGCTCCGACGTCTGGGGCGGATTTGGACTCGCTCCAAATGCTGCAGGCTGTTGTGGGCTGGGGTTTTTTTTCCCACCACAATAGTTGTGATTTAGTAATAAAGTTAATTTGTATTTTTCAAACAGTCTGCTCTTCACGTTTAAATGCCTGCCGGAGACACAGCCTTTATGAAGTGCCGGTACACGCTCTGAATACGGCAGCCCCTTTCCCTGGCGGGCAGAGGAGATGGAGAAGAGGGAGACATCGAAAATGTGAAGCATCCTTTCTCGAAGGGGCGTCAAGGCATTTCTCAATGTTAATGAAGTCATTCTCCTGCCAGGGAGGGATGTGTGAATATCTACACTTTGCAGGTGAGGAAGTCAGTGCGCTGAACGTCACACAGCGAGACGACGGGCTCCACGGTGGGAGAAACTGGAAAGGATCCAGAGGCAAATATGTGACAAGGATGACAAAGGGGCTGGAAGGAAAACCGCGGGAGGAAAGACCGAGAGAAGGAGGAGTGCTTCGACTGGAGAAAAGGAGATTAATGGGGGCACGATCGGAGGATTGGAAAGGCTGCCTTAAAGAAGAGGGAGAAAACCTGTCCTCCCTTGCTGCAGAGAGCCCCACCCGCTGATGCTGTGAAGCCGTGTCCCCCGTTTCCCATGGCTGTGCTTTAGCCACTCTTTTCCTCACCCTCTCGGACTATACAGCAGATGTGATGTGGAGAGCTCGGGGAAAAAATTCAGGTGCAAATTTTCTCCATTGAAAAACGCCTTTCTGAGCCGACGGACCCTGCCCGAAAGTGGAACTGGTGGAAAAGTTTCCCAGGAAAAAAGATATTCTGGGGAGGAAAAACCTGCCGCAGTTCCTTTGACATTTTCCAAATGAACTGCTTCTGTCTTTGGCTCTGCAATACTGCTTGGTTGTGAAGTACGTCTCCATTTCATTTAAAAGAAGCAGAACTAAAAATGAAATAAAATGTTCTGTTCTGGATTTAAAAAAAAAAAGGATAGGTCAACTTAGAAAACTGGGGGCGTTTCTTTTTCATTCTCCAGAAACATTTGTGTCACATTAACCCAATATGATATTTAAACATTTTTGTTTTAAAGTTTGGCCAGCAAACCTCAAATAAGTTTTCCCCCACCCCTGCATTTTGGTGGATTTCAGACCAACGGGCCCATCGATACTGCTTCTGCACCGCCTTGGAGAGGGCTGCTGAGCTTCGGGGGGCTCCTGAACCCCCAGGAGCTCAGCAGAGGCCTTGGAGCAGTGGTGGGAAGCACGTCCCTGCACCCATCCGGGTTTGGCATGTGATGGGGCCTGTGCTTCCCGGTGGTGCTCTCAAGAGACGTGATGGAGACAGACCCGGAGTGAAACGAGACCCTTGTGTCACCCTTGAGATAGGGTTGCCAGAGAGTTTGGGGACAGGCACCCTCCTCAAATTCCCCCACGCTGCATTTGGAGCTAGGAGCACAAGCCCAGATTTGCCTCCCTTAGTCCACTTCCAGGCCTTTTGCAGGAGCCAGAGCGAATGTACGGGTTGTGAGCCTCACCTCATTGCTCTGTAAAGCTAAAAAAATTGCTTGCAGCTCTCCAGATATGAATTTATTACTGTCATGCATTGCTATTAGTGAACCATTATCCCAAACACAGTACAGGCCCGGGTCCTGAACTTGCAAACACATATCTATCAGGGCTGTAATGAGGGAAAAGCCTTTTGCCAAAAAACAAACCAGCTCAGATCTACAATGCTCCTGCCACCCTCTAGACTCCCATCAACATCAACAGGCCATTGCTTTGTGCAGCTTATTACAAGCTGGCTCAAGATCACCCCTGAATTTCCAAGGAGTTTCAGGCTCGTCTCTGATTTCTACTCGCTCGCTAACAATCTCATTACCACAATTCACCTAGGAATATATCACCCATTTAATATTAGCATCATTTCCAGCAGCTGCTAAGTAGGCATTTCTTAAGGGATATCAGTATAAAGGACATTTCACCTGCAGATATTTGTTATCGTGGTCTTATTAATGTAGCAATAGAGTTTGGGTTGCAATCAGTGCCCAAGCAATGCAGGGCTCAGATAAGATAATGTCACTGCTCAGAAGAGCTTGTAATTGAACCGGGAGACAAGGCATCAGCCAGTGTCACGAACAGCGGCCGGGAGGATGAAGGTAAAGGTAAAGCAATCTCAAGCCAGCCTCGGGAGAGCAGGTTTTCCCCAGGTTTGGCTTGGAAGGGCGTTTATTCAGGGAGCCCCTTTTGACCGCCCGGCAGGGACTGATTGCTAACGAGGCTGTCTGCCATCAAAGTGGGGAGCAGATACCTGGGCGGTCCAGGTGTTTCCCCTGATAGGGACAGGACTATAAGAGCGAACCATGGGGCTTTAATCAAGGGTGCTTAGAGACATCACTGAAGGGAGTTTCTGATGAGGGAATGACCTGAATGCAGATGGGGATACGATGCTATCAGGATTGCTGCAAGCCTTGGCTAGGGTCTTGCTGTAGGCTGAGAAAGCTAGTGGGGAGGTTTAGGAGCAAGAGGGCATCGATGCTGGTAGGGAAACCAGGGTTTGAAAAGTGATCTGAACTATCCTTAAGCTAATCTGCTGGGGAGTATGCCCTAGGACCTGTTACCTTATATTTAGCTAGGTCTTCTCTTCAAAGCAACACAATGACACTTTTTCTAAGTCTAAAGAGAGTTGTATTTTTTCACGGCAGGTTTGAGTTTAGCTTCAGTGGTTTGGGGCTTTGTTTTCTTTCTTTTTTTAAGCTCCTGTCCTCCCAGCAGGAGATTCTGGCCCCTGCTTACATGCAAGGGTCTCTGTTGGCAGGGCACTGGATTTGGCAGGTGCAAAAAGTTGGAAGATGCTTCCATAAATACTTGAGGCAGACAAGGCTCTTTAGGTAAATCTGATCTCTTCTATTAGACTACCTCAGATAGTTGGAAAAATGCTTCTTTGCAAGTTTTCGGGGATACAAATACACTTCCTGAGGCTGAGGAAGCGTCTGCAGTTGGCGTGTGCTCTTCCTGGATAAAATAGTAAAGAAGCTGGCATGCATGCGAGAGCCAGCCAAGGCAAATGTACATTGAGGGAGTCAGTGGACGAGAGACGGGGGGTGAGGGGAAGGAGAAGGAATATGGCTGGTAGAAGTAGAGAGGTTACCTGGGGAGTCAGATATTGGGCCCATAAATACTTAACGCTCTCCGTTTAAGGGATGCCTGCTACGGACACAGAAAGGGTATCCGCACTGCATGGCTCTGCTGGGTCCCTGATGGCCAGGACCACTGGCCGCTTTGCTCTCTTCTTTTAAAGATGTGGACTGTTGGCGGGTTTTTGGTTTGTTTTTTGGTTTGTTTGGGGTTTTTTGGGTTTTTTTGTTCCCCTCCAATTTTTTACTTAAATAAAAAGGGCTTTAGCATATGCAATACATGCAGCTCTCAAGCAGGACTTCTAGCCAGGCAATTGTTTCTTGGGCTGTGCCAGCCACAGACCTTAGCATGAACTTGGCTGTGTGGTTGGAGAGGAAAAAGCTAAATCCTGGTGGACTTTCAGCAGCCCACTTCCGAGGTGTTTATTGTTCCTTACAAATAAAAATCCTATTTGCATAGGACATCCTTTCCATAGTGCTGAAAAATTGAGAGAGGTGGGCGTGCAGGGCAAGCACACACTCGCTGAGAAGTCGGAGTGACTGTTTTCCATGCCTGCTGCCAAGCGAATGTGTAGGCTTGCCCTCGCTTCCTGCCCACACCTTCTCCTCTGTCCCTAAGGGTGGCTTCTCGGAGAAGAGCAGTCATCCTCCCCCATCAAGGTTTAAAATATTAATAATAAACCCATTTAGACAGGGCTGATTTGGTTTGAGCAGAGGGTTGGATTAGACTAGTAAGAGCCAACCATTTTGGCAGGTGTGCCACAAACTAGTCCTGGACCTTCCCCGAGTGCCCCTCCGATCCCCTTCCCCTGCCCACTCTGCTGCTCTGCTTTCTGTTCCCTGTCCCTGTCCCTGCTCTGCTTTCCATCTGCCTGTCACCTCCCCGATCTGCCACCCATGCTGCAGGTTGACCACCCCTGGATTCAAGGATTTCCCTGCCAGCCCTGTCTTATTCTGATTTCTACAATACCTAAGTGTGGCATTTAGGGAGTGGAAAAAAATCTCTGTAAAAAAAGCCTTTTCTCTAGCTTCTCATCTCCAACATACTTGCAAACAAACAAAGCATCCAACTAGATCTCGCTATCTTTATGATGTGGATTAGGGATATAGGAATGGTATTCCCAGTACTTAAATGCAGTCCCCTCTGGGGTGGAGCATGAGTCCAGTAACAACATCATGCATTAAGCAAGGGGGGAAGGAAATGAAGAAAAGTCCAGGAAACATACAGGCCAAACTGGGAGAGAAGAAGCCATTTAAATCTAACTAGTTTAGGGGAAGAAGAAAAGAGAGGTTCCTATCCATCTGGGACTGCAGACGGTCTCGGGAGAGGCGGGCGGGGAATGTCCTCTTTTGAAACTTAGCCAGGACGCAGGCAGGTGGAAATCGGGGATGGACAGACTTAACGTGGCTTCATCACGAGCCTACGCAGATGTTGGCTTGGAAGCTGAAGGGGAACCTGCTAAGAAGTCACTGCGGGGGAGAGACTATGACAGATGGTGAGAGCAAAAGCTAATGGAAATCCAGGGTGAAAAGGGGAAACCGAGTGAGAAATAAAGAGAGAGCCTGGAAAGGACAAGCAGAGAGGGTGGGGGAGTCTGGTGACTGGAAGGAGCCCATACAGACTAGCAGAGCAGCAGCATTAATACTATATCCGAAGTGCCGACAATCAGCCCGCGTGCCAGGCCAGGCACCGACGTGTCCGGCTGGGCTCCTGAGTGAGGTCAGCCCTCCTTTCCAACCCCAGTTGCCTTCCATTTTATTGCATCTCTTGGGTGCAGTCTGCCAGCTCGTACTTGATGCTAATACAAAAGGGATCCCTGCTTGGGTGAAGATGGAGATCAGCTGCTCAGAGGGAAGGCGGACCCTGATTCATCGAGTCTTCCAGTTATTTGAAACTTTGCAGTGCTGCGGACGGACTCAAGTAGACGAGTCTCCCTGGGCTTCCCCGGCCTGCCCCGGTGCAGACGACTTTCTGCGACGCTGCTGCTGGCGGAGTCAGCCAGGGACCGACGGGCTCGGTGCATGTTGCTTCCCATGTTGACTCCACGCACGGCAGCTTTCTGTGCCGTTTCCCTTGCAGTTTCACACCTCGCTCCCTCTCATCACGTCACCGGCTACCACCCGGCCTCCTCATGGGGCTTCTCCAGTCGGAAACCAGACAAGTGCCACCGTCACCCGCTGACCTGGCACCTCTCGCCGTACCAGCCAAGTCCTCCCAAGGGGGAGAGCCTCGTGTGCCTCCCCAGGTCAGCTGTGGGCGGCTGTCGCTCGCATCCAGAGCTCATCAGGTTTTCTTCTCCGAGCTCGTACACAGGAGCCGAACTGTCTCCATCTCCTTGAGCGCTGCAGCTTCCAGCATCTCTTCTCCTGCCTGCAGCGCACCAGCCAGGAAGGGAAAGAAAACACCTCTCTATAAGGACCTGGCACCACTCGGTGGCGGTAACCTGCGGGCCATGACAATGAGTCGGGTGTGGGGATCGGATCCAGCAGAACAAATTTCTGCTGGCGGTGATGCTGCGTGTCTGAATCCAGCTGCGGTACAAGCACAAATTGTTTTGCCCCACTTGAACAAAGCTGGAGGTGCCAATTTTGGGGACCCCCTTCCCTACCGCGGCATTCGTTGTGTCGCGGCATTTGGACCAACAGTGACAACTCTGCAGACCTCCGAGATTTTGGCTTCTGCTTGACACCGGGGCATGCATTTCATCTTTGGACCAAGGGTCTAGTGACAAACTCCCTCTCCTGCTCCCCTTTGCCTTGTCTCCTCTCTTTACCCAGCCCTGATGGGCAGCTCTTCTCCACTGAGAAAGTGATGGCTAGCCTTGGCGCTCGGGCACAGAGACACCGCTGCCAAGGAGCAGGCACAGCATGAGGGCACAGAGCAACCCCAGGAGACTGGGGCAGGGGGGTGGTCCTGCAGCCAAGACCAAAGGACCAGCATAGGCTCCAGGGGTTTCCATGTCCCTCTCCCAAAAACATACAACTGACTTTTTTTCAACACGTGACCGGCCAAAGGGAGTGTCTACACCTCTCTCCACCCGGCTCACGTTCACTTAGTGCAAGGCATGTGAGCCACCCCACCCTGTTCCCCCAAACTTGCTGTGGTACCATGTGGGAAGCACTGATGGAGAGACAAGTAGTGGGCTGACTGATTCATGGAAGGACAGGAAGAAGCAGCTCAAATGGAGTCCTTCTTGGAATCACACCCACGCCTTATCTCTTTTGACATATCTCTAATTACACAGCGTGGATAGGAGCCATGCACGAAATCTCAGCCTCTGCCAGCGCACCTCAGTCCACCTTGCAGCCCTCTCCTCTGCCAGTCCTGGTGCAATGCAGCTGTGTCGGCTCACCTCTGGGCCAGGCGGGGTTATTCCCATTTACCCCCTTTAATCCACATCTGTCTCACGGCCACTGCAGCACCGTCCAGATGTACTGGTATCGTGGGGGAGAAAAAAAGCATGAATGGGTTTCAAAGGTGGAAGGGAAATGGGGAGAGCGATTGAAAGAGCCAAGCAAAGAAGTATGTCTGGGGCGGGCAGAGTCGTGCTGGGTCCTGGAGATGAGAGCAAGCAGCATGGATGCAACAGGGGAAGAGAGGAGTCCTTTAGGATTTCAGGAGAGGGGGAGGCTCCACACAGGCCTGGCTGCACGAGAGCCAGCTCGACTATGCCCTTCAATCCTGCCTCCCCTCATACAGGCATTGTCAGCTGTCCAGGGTCAGCCCTGGGCATGCAGAGGGATGCAGATCAGACCCACCAAACCTCTTTCATGCCCTCCATACCCTCTTACACGCTCTACACCCCATCCCTTTATTTCCCACAAGCTGATGTGCAAGTTACAGCTGCCATAATGAAGTGGAGGTGCACCATCGGGATGCCGTTAAAACACAGGTCTGGGAGCAAGGAGGCCTGGAGCTTTTCCTGGTTCAACCACAGATGGACTCTATGGTCTCAGGCAACTCACCTTCCTTCCCTGTGCCTCGGTTTCCCTTCTCGGTAATGTCCTGAGTTAGGGGATATAGTGGCACAGGACTGTTGCACTTATCGCTGCTTCCTTCCCAACCTGAGATCTTTCAAGGCCACGTGATAGAAACACAAAGGAGGATTCATGCCAGATCCTTTAAAACTGGGTATTTGGGGGGTTTGCATGTAACTGGTGGCTGGTCAGAAGGGAAGACCCACGCCCAAGTCCACTCTGATACTAGAAATGTCGAGCAGACGGTGAGCCGGGAAGGTGGTTTCCGTTCTTACGGTATGCTGGCAGTGTTTGAAGAATGCCGTCCTGGAGGAGTATCCCCTACAGATCCATATGGCTGTTGGAAGGAATTTAGTTTTCTTCCATAAGAGACAAAACACATAGGGTTAGACGCCCACTCTCTCCCCCATTTACAGACTTGGGGACAATTGAGTCCAGGGTTTGTCCAGTTTCCACACGTACATGAAGCTGGCCCCCATCGCCACTCACTGGCAGGTCTTTAGCCTTGTTCGTTCAAGGATCTCAAAACACTTTACCAACATTAATAAAGTCCATCTCTCAAAGGCATTGGCGCCAATTGCAGCAAGAGAAAATGGACGTGGGGGGAGTGATGGACTTCCCCAAGGTGTGATCCTATAAGCCATGACCCCGTTCCCCCACTAAACGAAAGGGCACCCCAGTCTACAGGCAGTCTGCTGGCTCTCAGCGTCGCTGTTGTCCTGGTCCACACTCCAGTAAGTCGGTGATTCCCTATTAGGATGTGATTGTGCATGGATTTCTTTCTTTGTTTAACTTCTTATTCAGGCAAGTACAGAAACAAAACTCCAGCACTGGACTACGACACAAGACCTGCATGAGGCTGGGCTTCTTACCTATTTACAGAGCAAATAATAGGCCACAGTTCTCCTCAGTTATCACCTGCACTATCAACATGATGTTGATATACGCTCATATTCAAACAATCCAGCTAGAGACATTGGTTTACTGGATGGTGACTGTATGTATATATTAGCTAGAACTGCCTTCACTTTTTATCAGACAATAAAATAAGAGGGTTTCTTTTCTTATTGCCTGTGGTGCTGAGAGCTTGCAACTCCATTAACTTAGCAACTCCCCCCTCACATTTCAGCATTGTGCCCTTAGCTGCGGAGGGGTGAGCTGCTTTGCTGCTGATCTGTTTTCAGTGCCAATGGGAGAAGCTGAAAGATTTTGTGCTAAGTGGCACTTGTATGTTTAGCATCCTTGTCTCTGCGGTGCCCAGTTTCCACCAGAGCTGCAAACAGAAGGTGGGAAATACCACGAGCCCGGCCGTCTTGAATGTGTTTGCAGCAGCCGTTCTGACAGCTGCACCCGAAATCTCCTCTCCTGGGATTTCCAGCCCCCTCTTTGCCAGACCAGTGAGGTCGGGCCAGCGAGCATGGCCTGAGCTTTGCTACTCATTTATGTGGAGCTGAGTTTCACGCCGTGCTCTTTGCACAGCGCGCGCGCGCACGTAGGAAGGGACACAGCCTCCACGGTGACTCCGTGGCCTGTTCTCTGCATATTGGTCTGATCAATGACATTCGTGGGAACCAGCGGCCCGAAGGGCTAACATCAGTTTACACCGTGCCACGGAGAGTTCAGAGCCGGGCAACGCGGAGCATGACCGGAGTTCATGGCCTGGGCTTCCCTGGGAGTGCGCGATGCGGAGGATCTGTAATAAACTGCCCTTGATGTCGCCACGCAGCCTGTGTTTGCTGTGAATCAAGGACACGGTGCAGCCTGACATGCCAAGCGGCGGAGAAGAGGCTAGTGTTAAATGCAGAAGAGGAAGGCGACCTGCAAGGGTGTCTCTTCTGTCTTGGGATAGACTCCAGTGCCAATCACGCCGCTAAAACACTAGAAACCAAAAGGGTGATCGCTCAAGCTTCCAGCTTCCAGCGCATGTTCCTTATTTTGTATTTAGCACATCCATCACAGCATTAGCTATGAATTAGCATACTCGTGGAGAGGATGGGATGTTCATTAGCATATTCATGGGAACAGTATTACTTAGGAAAGGCTGCCAGCCTGCAGCTGCTGCTGTCATTCTGGATGGCTTGGCCAGAGGATGAGAAGGCAAGAGCGTGAAAGACGACTCGGCTGGGAGTGGAGAGGTCACTCCTTGGACCGGTTTCCCCATCGTTTGGGGCTCTGTGGTTGATGTAGCCTGCCCTTGCTTACGGGGGTAGGCAAGCGCACTGTTTCTTTGAAGCCACATAGCCACCCGCTGGCACGCAAGTCGTTTCGTGAGCAAAGTTTCATGCTCGTGATGTGAAAACAAAGCTGTCGGAGGCTTGCCCCTGGTCTGGCGGTGGCACGGGGGGTAATGTAGCTGATGGAGGCAGAATGGGGCAGAACAAAGGGTTGCCCATCCTACTTGGGTGCTCTCTGGGTCTAAGCGATCTTAAGCATCCATCTCCTCGATACCTGCGTGCCGGGTGTGCAGGCAAAGCAGCGAGTGATGGGGTGTCGGTAGCATCACGGCGCTGACTCCATCCTCCTGAAGCTGAGGCTCAGAAAAACGCAGCTTGCAGGTACGTGAGCTCGATAACCGCGCACGGCAGGCAGGGCCCTTTCCCCAGGCCTCCTCTCCCTCCCTGCATGACTCAGTCTTTGGGCTTTTACTGTTGCTTCTCCTGGTAGGGAATTTTCCTGCTCTCTGAATAAAAGCGGAGGAGGAAAGATATGCAACGTCTGGAGCAGCGTCAAGTCATCTTAATGGCAACATTTCCACGTGTCTCATCTCCTCCTTCGTGATGTGCGGTGTAATGAGATGTACCTGATTGACTCTCACCTGTCAGGGGTTGGCTGCAGCCAGGCAGGGCGGCGCAAGCTCTGCTACTACCACTCAGGAACAATCGAAGGGTTTCTACTGGGTTCAAGCCGCTGCGATCTACATTTGGGGGGTGATATTCCCACTAGCGCATGCAAGTCTAACTGGCAGCTTTGCTGCTTGTGCAAGAAAATCGTGCGGCTTTTTCTCCGACACCATCCTTTTCTGGCTGTTGCTAGAAGTGGGATGGTTTTTACTAGACAGAGCAGTGCCTCGTGGTTTAACATGGCTGGGCACAGGATACATAGCAAAATGGGATGGATGGCATAGTTATGGTAAGAGATGCTGCACCCTGCAAGAGCTAAAGGCCACATCTGGTAGAGCAACCCCATGGAAAGTGGGAGAAGCAGCAGTCCAGGTACTCACATAACACCTACAAAGGTGCCGAACAGTCTGCATTTTAACAGAGCCACTTTTGCCCTGAAGGGTCCCACGGGGCACGTTTGTGTGTCGCCACTATTTGGCATGCAGCCACCTCTGGAGAGGAACATAGCTCTCTTAGCTTTTCCTAAAGAGCAGGTTTTCTTTGCATTTCCACAAATGATCACCAATGAGATGATGA
Organism: Alligator sinensis; assembly: GCF_000455745.1. Lineage (NCBI taxonomy): Eukaryota > Metazoa > Chordata > Crocodylia > Alligatoridae > Alligator > Alligator sinensis. Next base: position 660,881 of record NW_005842335.1, on the reverse strand, counting down.
TAAGGCCAAGTGATAAATCAGCGCGAACTTCGAAGCAGCCGTGCATGGGGTGAAGGAAATCTAGTGCTCAGCACCTCCAAATGGCCTTTGTCGCTCACGCCGAGGGGATTATGCTCTTTCTTGTAGAATTTCTTTCTTCTTCCTCTGTTTTTTATGCCGTGGTAGCCAGCTGCCTTCTCCAGACTAGCAGGAAGGCCTAGGCGAGGACACGGAGAACGAGGAACGCAGATGAGGCCTTTACAGAGGTCTTTAATTGGGGCAGTGCTGGGAAGTTCGAGTCATGCTGTGATGCCTTCAGCTCTGTTTGAGCCTTTTTCTCTGGGAAGTTGCCAGCTGCCTGTGCAATTAAGCTCTCTCGACCATGCTTTAGCTTTGCTGCATGTCTGCAGGACAGAGCCAAGGATCTTGTGAGATCTAGGTGGTGGTTTGGCGTGCAGCCCTGGGGGGCACGAATGCCGCTGCCGGCGCTGCCCAGGGGCAGAAGAGGTGGTAGGAGGTGGGTGGCACCGAATCTCCTCTTCCACCAGGGACTTGGCTTCATGTCACAGTCCTGCGGATGGCTTGAAGTGGGCGACCACTTGCCAAATGGCTCGGCGATGACTGCACTGACTTGGCTGCAGCTCTGCATTTGCAGCACCTTCCAGTCTAGCCTTGACCCCAGCCAGGTGCGGGTGCCCGTGGACGGGGACTAGTCTGAGCCACATCGGCACGGGCCCGTTGCCTTCTGGGGGTGTTGCCAGGTGTCACTTCTAGGCTCCTCAGCTCCATCTTTCAGATATAGGCGTGCTAATTCCAGCGTGTTTTTCTTCTTTCATTTCCCAGCCTGGATAAGCAGCTACGTGCTGAAGAAACACTCTTTTTTTCACCCTTTAGCACTGCAACGCCTGTTCTGTCTCCTCCTGTGACTGGCTATTTTTTTCTGAAGCACAACCCCTTGCCTACAGGTTGCCCCATTGCACAGCCCCTTGCAAGGCTGCCCTGTTGCAAGCAAACCAAAGCCAACATCCTGATTTACTGCCCGACATTAAGGAACTAAAGGCAGAACTTGAATCTGAGGCCCCGGAGACTCATCTCCCGCAATCCTTGATATGGCGTCTGCTTTCTTTTAATGACCTTTCTCATTTATTTTTTCAGCTGTTCTATTGGCAGGGCTGCATGCAACTTCAATTCATTTCCCTGCTAACGCACTCTATAGTAATAAGGGACTTGATCTCACATAAATTGGGATGTTCGGAGAACCATTTTAATTTCTCCTAATCGGCAGATGAAAAATGAATTACCTCCGATGTCATGTCCTACTGCATGAATCTTGTAACATTTGGAAAGGCCATAATGGAGTTACGCAGTAATTGAAGGGCTTTACATGACTGAACTTTATAATTGCATATTTTGTTCCTATAGTTTGGGGGGATATAAAGGGAAAAAGGTCTGGGCCAAATCTTAATGAAACAGTTCAATTCCATAACCGCGCCGGGGCTCCGGTGTAAACAGATCGCTCTCGTTCTTCTCCCTGGCAAAGACATTGCCATCAGCGGCCCGGTGGAGCAGCAATTTCTCTCCCACTTAACTGCCCCCGGGAACTGCAGGGAAAGTTTTTCTGCATCTCGAGAGTTTGCCCAAACACTGACTGGACACTACTTACTCTGTGCTCCCCCAGAAAACTAAAGGGCATTTGTTTCGGCTTTCGTCGGGTTTAACAGCAGCAAATGATGTAGCGGTTGGTGTTTTAAGCTACCAAAAGTTGAAAAGTTTGGGGACCCGCTACAGAAAGGATGCGGACAAGTGGGACAGAGTCCAGCAATGAAAATGACTGGGGACATGACTGGTGAGGAGAGGCTGAGGGAAATGGGCTGGTTCAGTCTGCAGAAGAGAAGACCAAGGGGGGATTTGATAGCAGCCTTCACCTCCTTGCAGGAGGGCTGCAAAGAGGATGGAGCTGGGCTGGTCTCAGTGGTGGCGGACGACAGAAGGAGCAATGGGCTCAAGCTGCAGCAAGGGAAGTTGAGGTTGGATATTAGGGAAAACTCTCTCACTAGGAAGATGATAAAGCTTCCCAATCCCATGCCTGCCTTTCGGCATCATTGTTGGGGCTCAGGCGGGGCCAAGAGGCGAGTGATGGATGGAGAATGTCCCTGCCATCCCTATGCATCCAAGCACAGCCAGCTCCCAAAATAAATAGATGGGACTTCTTCCTTTGAGCTGCCGTACAGCTACTGCTGCCCATTGCATGCCGCAGGCTACCTCCCACACAAGGCAGTGGAAATAGATGGCATGTCCTGACTGCCAAGCCGCTCAGGGCGAGACGGCCCAGATTGCAGTGACAAGGGCACCTCTGTGCAGCCGTGGCAGGCGCGCTCAGGCAGGGCTCTCTGCAGAGCTCTGTCTCGGGCACGGGCCAGACTTTAAGAGTCATGATCTGACTAATCGGCTTGTGTCTAGGTGTTTCTAAGGTGTTGGCTGTAGCCGCGTTGGTCTAAGGACGCAGGCGGACACGGTTCTTTGCGTGAATCTGATCTCTTTTATTCGACCAACTCAAATAGTTAGAAAAATTCTTCCTTGCAAGCTTTCTTCTTTGCAATTCTTCTTTGCAAACAAATACCTTCCTGAGCCTGATGAAGGGCATTTGTACCTGAAGGCTTGCAAAGAAGATTTTTTGAGTTGGACTAATACAAGATATGGTATTTTACCCAAGGAACTTTGTTTGTTGAGGTGTCTCTGAAGCACTGTCCCTTTGCTACGCTGGTATAAAAGCCAGTCCCTTTGGGGCCATGAGAAGAAGTCTT
>NW_005842335.1:652565-658067 GCF_000455745.1 Alligator sinensis | reverse complement strand
TGCCTCCTGCCCCCTGGGCTTGGGACGGGGAAGCCAGACGAGTGGGGTTCACCCCTGATTCTCCCCAGCACTTGCCTTTGGCACATGAGCTCCCAGCAAAGCAGGGCTGGTTTAAACACCAGCCATCAGGTCCTCTAACTCGGTCCCTACATTAATATTCTTGAGACCGTTTCAATGTCTGCAAAACCTCTTTGGCAATAACACCTTAATTCAGGGCCTAAAACTAATAGCTGTGAGGTGCGCTGCAGATCGTCTTGCCCTCACTGCGCTGCATTTATTTGCTCTGCTTCCTGCTGCAGCAGGCCAGGAAGGCGCCGACCTGGGCTGACTGATGGCTCTGTTTAATTAAGCATCCACTTTCTGTTGCTATGACAATCAGGTAACCCAAGCACCTTGCAGGCAGGGAGGGCAGGGGGGAATAACGCCCTGTTTGGATTTCTTCTGCACTGTCACCCGGCGTTGCAAAAAAATGGTGTTGTGTGCCTGATACCGCTCACCCCAGTAGCCCCTGGCAACACCCCTATTGCCGTCAATGGGAGCGGGATGGGGACGGCAAGCAGCAGCTCTTACCCAGCTCTTGCAGGTTTGCAAGTGGTCATTTCGCCGGTATAAAGCTGCCAGCGCTTTGTGGACGCTTTATGGTTCATTGCAAAGGGAGATGATAAGATGGATATTAAAGAATACAGCACGGCTCTAGGTGAGGCTCCCTGCCCTGCTCATTAGCTGTCGTGGCACAGGGCTTCCACCCTGCAGCTAACGAGCGTCTATGCTTCATCATTTCCAGAGCGGGATCTAGCATTTGAGGGGCACCTGGAGGCCTCGGCGTAGAGCTGCTCCTTTTAGCACTGCTGGTCTCAGTGGGGGCAGACGACAGGACAAGGAGCAATGGGCTCAAGCTGCAGCAAGGGAAGCTGAGGTTGGATATTAGGAAAAACTTTCTCATGAGGAGAGTGGTGAAGCACTGGAACAGGCTCCCCAGAGAGATGGTGGGGGCTCCCTCCTTGGAGGTTTTCAAAACCCGGGTAGACAAAGCTTTGGCTGGGATGATGGAGTTGGGGCTGGTCCTGCTTGGAGCAGGGAGTTGGACTAGACGTGACCTCCTGAGGTCCCTTCAACCCTCATTTTCTATGATGACCCACTACTGTATTTATTGGCATACCACACACCTCCAAATAAGGCACACTCCTTGTTTTAGGAAGGCAGAATAAAGGGGTTGGGGTTTGGTTTGTTTTTTTTCCTTTTTACCCAAACTCTTCAGAACCAATCTCCTCATCTTAAGAAGCAGAACTCATGGGGGAGGTGATATCTTGTATTAGACCAACTAGATTTTTGCAAAAAAACCCAAATTCTTTAATTGCAAACTTTTGGGCACAAGCATCCTTCTTCAGGCATAGGAGAAAAGGTAGGAAAAGTTCTCCTGGGTAGAAATGAAAGTTCATATTTCATAGGAGAGTCTCATTTTAAGATTTTAAATCACTAATTGTCCGGAAAAATGTTGAGCGCAGCAGGTGGATAAATGAGGTCTTTTCTGACCTGGCTGTTAGCTGGGTATCTCTATGAACAGCTTCTCTGGCCAGTGCCTGCAGAGTTCAACTCTCCGAATTACGAGCATGTGTCTGATGTTACAGCACTGGCGTGCAGCAAGCATTCGCTTTAAAGCTTGACCTTTAAAACATGCATTGGTGGCTCTGCTTAGGACTAAAGGAAAAGTGAAGGCCCCGGAGGCGATTAGCTATAATAAGGGGTAATGGTTAGATTTAGCTCATTTTAATGCAAAAAAAACTACATTTGAAGGAAATCTGTTACGCATTTCTTTTTTTCTGGAGAAAAATCATTGCATTAAAAAAGCTCGTAACGGCAAAAAAAATTATTTTTTGAAGTGCCAGAAAATTCTCATAAGAAGCCAAAACTAAAAGGGGCTTGGTTGTGCCGGAGGTATGGAGTTGTTCTGGATTTGTACCGGTGTCACAGAACGTGCAATCTGGCCCGTTCTTGGGTCTCCCCTACCAAAAAAAGCAAGTCTGTATTTGGTCCAAAATGCCTTCATTTCCAATTAAGGAGAAAAGATGGAGGAGCAAAAGCAAAGCAACAGGATGCTCCTCCAGTGTAACATAAGGCATTGCTTTGCCTCCGAAAATAGCAGATGCCCCTGTAGGCTTGCAGAAGTGCAGACGAAAGATCATAATAGCTATGGACCCAGACTCTCTGACCCTTTATTTTTTTATAAAGGTAAGAGGACGCTAGCATTGGTCTGGATCTGAACCTTCCTGGCTCTATGTCCCAGATTGTCCAAGGGACTTAGGTACTCAACCCATACTGCTAACTGCAGGTTTTCCTCTGTATGCCGTCACTCCTCTGATTCTTATTAACGCCGACTTTGCTCTAACTTTCTCAACTGACCAGCACCTGGTGACAGCCACGGAAAAACTAACTGATCAAACCAGAGTCAATCCCATTTCTTTCTTCTATTTGTTCCTCACATGATTAGGCATTTCCAGAGACAAGCATACAATTCCCAAAGACTTTGTCTGCCAGCCGGAAGCTGCTTGCCCCATGTGGAGTATCTAGGAGTAGATTAGACAAGGTTCCTTGGGTGAATTTGATATCTTTTATTAGACTTTTATTAGGAGTAGATTACACATTCTTTACTTGCTATTCCAAATTACTAGATTTTTCTATGAGTATTTCTCGACAGGCATTTGCTGCGAGCATTTGTTGTCTGGTTGTGATTGGGCAGGAAAGTCATGTGGCATTGCTTCTGGGCTCTGAGTTGGATTTCAGCTCAACCTCTCCCCTGAGCATACTCGTGTGAACGTAAGGTGAACTTGGAAATCCTTGTCGTGGGAGCGTTGTGGCAGTAAGATTTGAGGCTGCAAACATTTGCGGGGTCTGAAGGAGGCAAAAGTAGTTTCATTAAAACCAGTGAGTGAATATTTATGGGACATGTGTCTTGGCATTGCCCTGACTGTGTTAATTTGCCAAGGCATGCTTTAGCATTGCCATTTTTACTGCTTGATGTTGTAGGATCTCAGGGTTGCCCTATGGAATTGGCCCAGGAGAGGCTGGAGGGATTGTAAAAGGACAAGACAAGCCTTCCCTCCACGGACACTAAGGGCATGTGCGTTCAAGTCTAGCTCGCTTACAAGCTTGTGTGACCTTGGCAGGTCACGTAGTCTGCATTTGTTTGCCATTCCCTGTCTGTGCAATGGGGCTCCATCCATCTCTCTGTCCATGTGCATCCATCTCTGTGCATCTCTCCATCCATGGGTAAAACCAGTCAGGACAGGGAGGCACTCCAATCTATCACGATAGTAAGGTCATTGAATCGTAGAAAATGAGGGAGCTCAGGAGGTCACGTCTGGTCCAACCCCCTGCCAAAGCAGGATCAGCCCCAACTCCATCATCCCATTGCCTGGTCCTAAAAACCTCCACGGATGGAGATGCCACCACCTCTCTAGGTAACCTGTTCCAGCACTTCACCACCCTCCTAGAGAGGAAGTTTTTCCTAATATCCAACTTAAACCTTCCTTGCTGCAACTTGAGTCCTGCTAGGCATGTACGTGCTGAGCAGGACTCTCCATACCAAAGTCCAAGATGTCCTTTAGATGAATGGGGCTAAACTCAAGCTAATATGCACTAGCCCCAACCCAGGATCTGCCCCTTCGGGTGGTGGTGGCAGCTTTTTTTCCTCTTACAATTAGCAAATCCCAGATGTGTCCTGCTTGCTTTCGTCACATAATAAGTTCAGACTTTGATGGCCAGGATCTGCACTCGCAACCTCTGTGGCTCTTTGTCACAAAGGCTAAATGGGGTGAAGGACAAAGGGGCTTGGAAACGTTCCTGCTTCTCCGGCAGTGCAGATCTGGGGACCGGTTGATCCAACTGAAAGGCTGCAGGGAGAGTTATGTCCTGCCTGGAACAGCGCATCTTGGCTGCCAATTTTTTTCCACTCATCGGCTTCACTTTTAATCAATGAACTCATCTAATCAATGGCAGAATATTATTTAAAAAGATTAATTTATTGGACGGTCTTTGTGTTTGCAGAGATGAATCACGAAGCCAAATCAATCCTTATACATAGGATAGGGCAGAAGCTTGTATGCAATTCAGTTCAGACTCTACAAATTACCCGCGCTCGGTGAATCCACTCACGTATGTGCCGTATTCAGCCGGCGGTGAAACGGGCTCCTGATTTTCCCCTCTGCATGTTCATTATGGCAGGGGGATAAGCTGGGACAGCATGACCCCTCTCAGAGCACTGTGTGTGGCACGAGTTACGGGGTCTCTGACTCTTTGCACGTGTCTACCTCCAGACTGGGATAGCCCGAGCAGACAGGCTGAGGTCTGGATGGGCCTTAGGGACGGTACCCGGCTGCAATGCTCCTGGAAGTAATCCTCCCACAATATTGCTAGGACTGTAGGTAGAGGAAACTTCCCGTGCCACCACCCATTCTGCATTTGCAGCTGAGCCAAAGGGGAGGTGATCTCTACCATGCACCCCGTGGCACCCTTGAAAGGCTCGTAGGCACCCCAGGGGGTTGGAAACCACTGGACTAGAAGCACCTTGCTTCCAAAGAGGAATGGGCTCTTTTCTTACGGCAAAGGCAGCACCAAGTCCCTTGCAGAGATATACCCCTGAAGGCCTGTCTGCCTGTGGGTGCAATTCTTGCCAGACCTTTGCTGTTGGCATGGGAGGGTTTGGATACGGTCAGCGCTGCTCATAGCACGGCAGGTCCTCTGCAAAGGCTCCCGCTTTGTTCCCTGCAGCTTGCACGACGCTTGGAGGAGCTAAGTCCAATCCCCTTGCTCTGCTAATCAGGGAAGGAGCTGGGCTCCAGCCCCGCAGCGAAGCTGTCACTCCAGGCTGCTCCGGGGATGAGTCACCGCAGCGCAGAGGCCCGCATCTAATAGAGATGGCATCGCTGCTCAAATGCACTGGACTGTGCTGGGAAGTTTTGTTCCCTTCTCCCCTCCTTCTTGTTCTCCTTTCTCTTTTCTCCTCCCCGCGCCCCTCCTTTCTGGCTCCCCCAGGCTCCTTGCAGCTGTAGCAAAGCCACTGCTTTGATTTTCCTGGAAGGAGCGAGGTGCGGTGCTGGAGCTCGGTGCAGGGAGGGGAATGGAGCCTACTTCTGCTCAGCGGAAACCCAGGGGAAGCAGGAGCCCACCGTGCCAATATTAGGCACTGCACATAGCGGAATAGCTCCTAGCAATGAGCCCACACATGGTGGAGCCTCTAGTGCCCGGGACTGATCAGTAGGAAGAGATTCAGGGCTTCCTGAGTGGGTCTGCGAAGGCCATACCAGGCGTCTTGGAGATTTTCTCCCTCCCTCTGCAATGTGAAGTGCATTCGTCTGCTAGATGGACTGCGTGCGTCTTGCCTAAGCAGTTCCTGGTGCCCGAGCGAGGGACTCGGGCACTGACTGGCCTCTCCGACTGTCTGCCACAGGTTCCTGCGGGCTGAAATACCCAGGGGTGGATCCAGGGGGGTGCCCTTGCACCCCC
>NW_005842335.1:645382-652555 GCF_000455745.1 Alligator sinensis | reverse complement strand
CTGCTCCACCCAAAGTTTAAAATCAAGTAGTGACAGCAGCGAAGGGCCCCCGATTCCTCTCTGTTAACGACCCTCTCTCCTTTTCCAAACGGGCTTTAATGCTTCCACTGATCAAGCTAGCTTTTGTTCTGCAATTCTGCTGTCCCTTAGCTGCTCCTGGTTTTCTAGCTCCTATTTCTCAGCCCCGCAGGCTGCTTTTAACTCTAGCCAGAAACATTCACTCAGGTGTGGACGTAACAGTCCGTGAAGCACTGGACGCATGGTCAAGATGCTCAAGAGGACTAGATTTTGCTTTATGAATCTGAAAGAGATGTACATTTAATGACTCCAGGACTAATGCAATGTCTCTTTGATTATTTTTGCCTAGTTTATTGTGTTTCTATGCATTATAGGTGAGGTAGCAAATGAATGTGCGCTCCAGTAAAATCATATTTGTTTTTTGCTCGGATCTTAAATGGAATAACATAGTCTGAGGTCCCTGGCTTATTAGTAAAGGTTCTTGTTTCTTTTTTAAGTGGAAGGACAATATGCATTGTGGTATAGGTGATGATGCACCACGCTATCTAGACCCCACTTTCCAAAATCCCAGCTCCACCCCCTGGGAACAACTTTCATCTGCCATAGTTTGCAAGGAGACGTGGGTGAATCCTCCAGGCGGGTGGCCTGAGGTGGGATTGTTTGGTCTCCTCCGACGCGCCGTAAACTGGCAGTGCCATCAGCAGGGAAGTGGCTCTGCTCTTTGCAATGGAAAAGGCTTTTACCCCTGGGCTTCTCTGCAAAAAGGATGCCTTCTTTGCAGCTGGGACAGATGCCTGAAGTCGCCATTTGGCCAACAGGATGGGATCTTCCTAAGCTGGTCAAAGACATACCCATGTCGCATGTACAACGGCCCCAAAACCCGGGGGTCTGCGCATGGATGGGGACCGAGGGGACCCCTGGCAACGATCCCAGGCTCCGAGCCACTCTGGCGGCAGCAGCGTGAAGCTGGAGGTGTTTTCCATGCTTGATTGCTCCGGCGCCGTCAGCGGGGAGCCCTTGTGGCACCGGGCCGGTTACAGGTGGATGCTCTGACCCTGCTCCACCGAGACCTTCACCCCTCCTTATCTCTGCCTGCCCCTCGCTGCCTGGCGACAGCAAAGCCGTGCCCTGAAAACCAGGCAGTCAAAAAGCCAGTCCAGCCCTGGGAGCTCCTGCTTCATGCCTGTCTGCGGCTGGGGGACCGATGGCAGATGCGACAGACTTAATTGAGAGCCCCCTGCCTCTTAGCGAGAGCGGCGTCTCTGCTTTGTTTCGGTGCTGTCTGGAGGGTGGGTGTTTTTCGTAGGGAGGATTTGCTCGGGTCTTTCCTGCCACCCCCTCCCCAGGCACAACCAGACGCTGATCCCAGCTCCTGTCCCCGCGATGGCCGTTCAGCAAGGGGAGCTCCGGCTCTGCTTTCTGCCAGCACCGCGCCGGAGGAAGATGAAAGTGGTCCACGGGGGCACGTCTTTGTGTGCTGGTGTGTGTTTATGAAAGGCTATAAAACCCCTTGTCTGAATCCTCCTTCCAGATCCTCCGCTGAAAAGCTTCCTGTTGTCCTTGCTCATTGCTGCAACTGCTGAGCAACAGAAATAATTGTCTGGAATTTGATTTCCTCTCTGCTCTTTTATGGGCTGCGATTGTCTGGCTGCCGGAGCCTGATTCGCTCGCTGCAAGCCGCAGGTCTGTCCTCGCCTGCAAGCAAAATCATATCCCAGGCACCCGGGCTGGGCTGGGCTGGGCTGTGCCGGGCGGAGAAAGCTGCTGTGCGGAGCCGCCTCGCCGGCCTCGCCGCAGGCTGCGCGTGCTACCGGGAGGAGGCCGCAGTCTGCAGCCCCCCCGCACAAGCAGGTGTCGGGGAGCGGGGCTGTTTGGTCGTGCTCCTGGCCCAGGGCATTAGGGCAACTGTGAGGTCCTCTTAAACTTTTATACCCCACAACGTCCCATCCCACCGTCTTGCAGCAGCCAGAGGCTTTTGCTGGTAGGGCCGGAGGTCACAAATGCAAGGAGGTGACTATTGGTGGTGGTTGTTCTGCTCTAGGATGAACACCTACGTGAAACCGGGCCACGTCAACCAGCACGCGGCTGTCCCCTGCGAGACACCGCCCCAGCAAGCCACGTGGGAAGGACCGGAGAGTCCGATTCAAAGTTAAATAAGAGGGTGCAGTTTGCACGCGTGCACACGTGCCCCTGGAGACGTGGCTGTGACGGGGGGTCACTAAGTGATGGCTCTATCCAAAAGAAGGGATCGCCCCTGTCGTCCCCCCACGCCTGCCTGGGCTGCACTAGATCCTTAGCGGAAGGGATCTAGTGAGAGGCACGTGGTTGAACTGAGTGGCAGGAATGAATCTCCCCCGGCACAGACTGGCGGTGCCCTCCCGTGGCACCCTCAGTGGGACAGGGATGGATGTGTCCCTGGAAATGGCCAGACACAAGGCAGTGGGTAAGCATCCCCAGAGGCTGGCGTGTCCCTGGAGATGCGGCAGGAGCCGGCACAGGCTGTATCAGCTTGCTGTGCCCTACACATTCCTTCTCATGCTGCTCTTCTTGCAGGGATAGGGAAGGCCCTGAAGGGATACTACCATGCTGCCTGCCTGCCAGGGATCCTTGCTGCCTTTCCTTCCTACCGAGCACCTTGGCTTTACATTCAAGTGCCCCCCCACCCCTGTGTGCCACCCCCTGCTCCCCACCCCCCTTTGATTCTTGCCCCACTCAACCTCTAAAACCGACTGCCTGGGAGGGGCAGTGGCATTTCTATTCAGGCAATATTGGTTTCATGGCTCATTATCAGCTCCCTGCTTCCTGCTAATCTCTCTCCACCCCACAGGTGTTAGCAATCCTCTCCTCTCCGTTTTAACGGTCTTGGCATTTCCCTATTCAAATGATCCTTTCTTGTGTAATTGTGCTGCCTGTCAGCTGTTCCTCGTAATGTCTGTCTCCATTTCACAGCCCTGCAGACCGTTTGTAGCTCTAACTAAAAACCTTAACTCGAGCGTGGTCATACAAACTCAGGTATAGAAATGACTGGCAGTGAAGTATTGGAGGCACTGCCAAGATGCTTAAGAAGGCTAGATTTTGTTTCATGAATCTGAATAAGGGCCGTACAGTCGACTATAATGGCTCCAATACTGATGACACAGTATCTTGTGACTATTTTGGCTCGCTTCTTGCCTAGCGTGTTGTGTTGATTAAAACTTTATATATAATCTAGCAAATTAGTGCACATTCAACTAGTTATATCATATTTTCGCTTTGATCTTAAACTGAATAATATAGTGCTAGCCCCCTGGTGTATTAGTAAAGCATCTAGCTTCTCTTTAACTGGAGAAAAATATGTGTTGTGTTATGTGATGATACATCACACCATCTGCACCCCCCTTTTCAACATCCTAGATCCTCCCATGGCTCCTCTAGTTGTTTTCCCAGGTCGTGGGAGCGAATGGCAATGCTGGGGGGTGATGCTTCTTGTTAGGGCTGGTCTAGCAAAGGGAAGAGCTGTGCTCACAGGGCTATTTAGGACACTTGCTCAGTGGCTGAGGCCCGTGCTATAATTGCACGGCACCCACAGATGCAACCTTCACTGCATAGGGAGCCTGGCATGCCCATGCAGTCGGCCCTTCTGCATGCACAAAGGTCCATTTGCCTGCACCCACGTGCTCATCAGACATACAAACAAGCCAGAGGGGCTGCCACAATGGGTGCAGCTTAAAAACTGAATCCTTCGGGCTTCAGTGCTCTTTTTGCTGCAACGGTGCGTCATGCTCTTGGCTCGTTGCTTCAATCACCCTCACCCATCTAGTCAGCATCTCAGGATGACACAGACACGCAGCACGACAAGGCAGCCCGGGTTCTCAATCTCTGATCTCTACCCTTGTAGAGCCGCTATCAGTGTAGGATCACAACACGACGTTGGTAACGGCTGTGCATCTCGCAGCGAGCATGTGTACCGGGCGGCATTGATGTCTCAGGTTGTTTTCCCCACTGCCTGTTCCACCCTGGTTTGCCCAATTGAAGGCACATTTCCACTTCTTGCCGTAGCAGGTCTAAATCCCCGTATGGGTAGGACTGAGCCAGCTTAGCTCAGAATAGCGACAAAAGACAGACTTGCACTTGTGCTTTGCTTCCTTGCCGGGCGCATTGAAAACTGCACTGGGCTCGCCCTTTTCTATATGAGCTATTAAAGAAGGTGGCAAAGGAACCGGCTTGGAAATACCTCTCTTTTTTGTTTTTTCTTCTCTGTTGTTTCTAATTGCCCCTTGCAATGTCAGCAGGTTACCGAATCGCTTTGCAGAAGCCCGGGCACGTGCTCACTTCACCACAGAATCGGTTCGTGTGCTACACACGCGCCACTCGGCTCGGTTCGGTCTGCAAACAGAAAGGCTTGTTTGTGTCTTATTTTCCTATTGGACCAACTTCATCCTCAGGAGAGGTGTCAGATAAGCTTTCAGGCAGAAAATGCCCTTCCTTAGGCCTGGAATAGAAGGAGATATGGCCCTAGCTGCAAGCTAGCTAGAAAAGTGGAGTTCAGTCCCTGGTCCAGGGGCAAGATCTGGCCCTGGTGCCCTGTCATTCAGCCCATGAGGCTTCTCCCATGGGCCATGGCTAGGTCAGGCACACAGGGTAGTGTCTAGCTTGATGCTGGTACAGGGCCCTGGGGTCCCAATCCCAGCACCCGGCACCAGGCGAGGGCAGCACAAGGTCCCAGAGCCCCGATCCCAGTCTATGGGGCCAAGCAGAGGCCGTACAGGGCCCCAGCAACCCAGTCGCAGCCAACCAAGGCTAGGCGACAGCCCGATCCTAGCATTCAAGGTCTGACCCTGCCTGCGGACCAGCCCCATACCGCTCACCTGGCCTGCAGGGCCACAAGGTTAAGCACCGCTGAGCTAGAACGATTCCCCTTGGACGAAGCAGAGAAGAAATTGCTCCAGAGAGGTGTTCCCCTTGATCGCAGGGAGTCGGGGGCTTGCACGCCAGGCCTGGTAAACCAAGCATCTTAGCTATTATGCCTGCCTCTGCTGCTGCCTCGTGGCATTAGCCGCAGAAGCGACTTAGCTCTTTGGGCCTCAGCCCTGCCCATCTGCAAACTGGGCGCACAACCTCTGCCCACCCCTGCAACGTGCTTTGAGGCCTGCAGGCAAATTAGCTTTTCCTAAGTGCTGATTTTTTTTCTTTTTCCATTGGTGCTGCAGGCTGGGACCTGGAGCTGCGGGTCGTCCTCAGCTCTGAGAATCCCTCCTGGCTGCGTTACCTGTCGACAGCAGCTTTCAGAGCTCAAGGGCCTAAAAGCATTGGTCCCCTTTTGAAAACCGTGCTGGGGCGGGTGAGCCAGGAATCCAGAGCCTGGGTTTTATCCCCCAGCATCGCTGCTACCTCTTGTCTGCATCGTACCCTGTTAGTGTTGCGTTACAAAGCAGACAAAGGTTTTTCCGTCTCCCTCGCCCCCAGGTAGATGCATTCAGATCGAGGGAGGAATGAAGCCTGTCCCATAAACACAGGGACGGATGAGAACACCTCTATGTGGACACCCGAAAAGCCAGCATATCTGAAGAGTTGGGGTGGGGAAACGCATGTCGTTCAAGTGCCGACATTTGCCTTTGGAGCCTCGGCAGAGCTGGGTTCCTTGCTCCAGGAGCCAGCTTTCTGCTAATGCATTAGCAGTCAGGAGAGCGAGGGAGTCGTATTGCAGCTATTGATCTGTGCTAGTCCCCTCTCCTCTCCACGGCAGTTCAGGTACAAGCATCTGCTTTTCCCCGTGCTACTTTGGTGCACGCGGGGGTAGGCGACGGCATTGTAGCAACACCGAGAGATTGGAGACAGCGCTTTCCCCGTGGGGGAGAAGCTGCCTCTGATGTGGTCTGGGCCAGATTCGCTTCTTGTGCCAACAGGCGCAGCATCCAGAAGTGAAGGGAGCACTGCCCTCTTCAGCCCGGAGTAAATCTGTGCGTCTCTGCACGTTCTCTCAGAGGGCAACTGAGCCCCCCTGGTTTACTCCTGGGTCTCCGCAAGCTTGCAATGTCCATTCACATGCAATAGGCTAGGACGGTGCCCCTGCCCGCTAGACCAGCGAGGCAGTGCAATAACCACCCAGGGAGGCACGGACTCGCCATCACTGCAGGTGTGCAAGAAGAGGTTGGACAGTCATTGGTCAGGGATGATCTAGGCAGAGCGATGCCTGTGTTGTGCTATGGGGATTTCCCATGCTTATGGGCTTGCTGGTTGTCCCTCTTTTCTGCTACACTTGTCAAGGTGTTTCTGAGCCTTCCCAGAGGTATTGGGTGTTGGACTTTGGGCCGTGCCAATGCTCCCGCGGAGACCAAAGCCAGAGGTTCCCGGCTAGAGGGGCTTGCCCCTCTGCTCAGGGTCAGGCTGATGCCACAGTTGGGATCTGGAAGGATTTTTACCCGTATGATCAGAGTGGTACAGACTGGGGAGAGGGTTGCCTTCCTCCGTAGATGTGGGGTGGCCCCCTGTCCAGGACCTCTCGCACGTGTATTGACAGGAGGTCGGCGGCCGTGGTCCCCCTGCTTTCCCTGTGGCAGGTTCGGGTGTTAAGTCTGCATTGTGTCGGGGTCAATGGCTGTCTGGGATGGTTTGCATAGGGCTGATCTTGCCTCCGGCTGGGGATTGGACTAGATGTGAGCTCTGGAGGTCCCTTTTACCCTTCTTCTCTATGACTCTTTTATTAGACCAACTCAAAGAGTTGGAAAAATCCTTCTTAGCAAGCTTTTGGGTATAAATACCGTCTTTGGTCTCCATGCACTCATCTCCCATCCAGCAGGGCAATGACAGGACCCAAGGAGCTGATTCCCCTTTGGCTCACATCAGCATTATTCCCATATACTTTTGTTGCCTTATAGGGCACCACAGTTGACTGGGACGCATATAAATACAGGGCAAATCAAGCTTGTCTTGGATAAATCAATCTGTAGAGTGGGCAGTGCAATCTGAGAATATGTTTGGAAGTTGGCAGCCACAAGACACTTCTCCATCAGCTGGAAAAGGAGGAGAGGGATTGCTTGAGGGAACCCAAGCAGAAGTTTTTGCAATTCAACAAAGGAAAGTGCCAACTAACAATCAGGAAGCATTTCCTAGCAGCTAAGTTATTTTTCCAGGATAGCATCCCCAGGGAAATAACGGACACTCCATTGCTCGAAG
>NW_005842335.1:627984-645372 GCF_000455745.1 Alligator sinensis | reverse complement strand
GTAGGGAAAAAAAACTCACAACAATCAAGAGAAACGGATGCAGGGAGCTAATTTCCATCTCTAATTTCTCTGTCTTGTTTTCAGTTGATTTTTGTGAGTGGAGGAGAGGCCCTGGGGCTGAGAACCGCTCACATGTTAAGCACAGTTGACGGATTGTTTGTTTTTCAGCTTGATGTAAAATCAGAGATTAGGTGCTTTCCTCTGCCGCGCTAAGGATTTATTCCTTTAATATGCCCATAGGTTGTGGGCTTTTGGACGAACACCTGCTGCGTACAAAATTGGGGTTGGTACGTGCGACTAGCAGTGCACCCTGCCCAGCAATATCATCATTCACACTGCTGGAGGAGCAGGCCATAAATCAGGTTTCTGCTGGATTTGCAAAAAAAACCAAAACAACCCCAGAGAAAGAAGGGGTTGCATCTCTCTGAATGTTTTACCAAGTCCTTGTTGGAGACGGTCGCTCTCTCTGGGCAGGCAGCAGTCTGCAGGAAGGGACTTTCATCCCAGTTGGCCCAGGAGGTTGACGCGTGTCCCCTTTGCCCTCAAGAACAAGGTCAGATTTCACCCATTTGTCGATGATCAGGTCAGAAAGGACCGTTGTGATTTTGTGCCCTGGCCTCCTATGTAACACGGGACATATTGTGCCTGCTGGAGGAGAGCTTTGAGCTCTTCCATTAGCCTGGAGGCTGCCTCTCTTCTGTCCCACACGGGTCTCCTGTGACCCTCCTAGCTCTTGCCTTCTCCTTGTATGCCCAGTGACACAGGCAACATCTCTCATGTATGCAGTTCATTCTCACTTTCCCTCCACCCTGTCGTAGAAGAAGAGCGTGCAATGAATCCTAGACCCGTAGCAAAGGAGGGTGGGAAGGGACCTCGGGAGGTCACATCTAGTCCAACCCCTGCTCTGAGCAGGACCAGCCCCAACTCCATTATCCCAGCCAAGGTTTGGTTGAGCCGGGTCTTCAAAACCAATGTTCTAGGTTTTCTTTTTTCCAAAAAAACCCCAATACATCCTTTTCTGTGTGTGTTGGGAGAGGGAGGTCAAAAGTTATGGCAGGCACTTGGAGCTTGCATGGCACTGCTGCTAAGACGTTAGCCCAACCCTTTGGCTGGAAACCATTCAGAAAGCACGTCTACATGTGTGCATTTGCTGTGCAGTAACCAAAATTACTGCACAGTACGGGTGCACGACTACATATGCACACCCCTACTGCACAGTAAATATGGTGACCTATGCCAGCTTGAGCGTAAATTTGATACCTGCATCATGAAGGTATTGAATTTACACCCGATTACTTACTGTGCAGTAACGCATGTGTGGACGCCTTACTGCGCAGTAACACTTTAGTCCCAAGTTAGTGCACACACAGCCTTTAAGGCTCTTTAATGCCTGCACACGTAGATGCTGGCCTATTCCCGCTTACTGCACAGTAAATTTAAGCTGGCGTAAATGCACATGGAGACACACTCAGAGTGAAGCAAAATCCCCAGACCTCAAGCTCAAGTTTGGGCAGATAGTTTAAATCCTTAGAAATCTTTGCTCACTTCTTTTCTTCTCAACCTCGCTACTTTTCTCTTCAGCAGGTCCCTCTTGGCCCAAGAACTGCCCTATTTTTGGGTGAAAAGCACATTTTTTGAAATGCTTAAATTCTAGCCTCCTTTTGCATCAAATCCCACTCGCGACAAACACCGGGCGGCCGGCCGATGGGAGCCGGTTCGGAAAGTAAATAGTTATTTACGATTTTGCTGGAATCCCATGAAAAGTGACGTTTCTGGGTCACCCCGTGGAGCTGCGCGAAGTGATTAACATTTTTGCATTAGAGCTGATAAAAAAAAGCATCAGTCTTGCCCAGCTCAGCTCTCCGCCTCCTGCGGCTCTATGACCCCAGCCCGATCCCCGGGAAATCGTGAGCACTTGCCTTTTGCTTTCAGTGGCCTTTCACATGGGACAGCGAGGAAGGAGAAACACCCCTGGCTGTATCCTCCCACGTCCTGCCCCGACACGGGGAGGGTCTGCCCTGCACCTTCAGTAGCAAAGGGAAGATGAGGATTAGGCTGTGGGAACGGGAGCTTCATCTAGAATAAGACGCCTTGTGCCCTGAGTGCCACGGGGAGGTCTAGAGGTGCCCTGTCTGCCTTTCCCTCTCCTCCTTCCTGGGGACAATGTACTTCTGCCGCATAAGGCTTTGAAGCCCCAGAGCAAATCTGAGCATCCAGTAGAGATCCATCAGGTGGCTTGAAACCAGCTGGAAATGGGTCAAAAGCCTAATGGGGCAGTGCCGTTTTGGCAGGTGACGGTGAAAGGACCCCCTGTGTTTCCACGGGAAGGTGGCAAACTTTAGCAAGAGAGCTCTCATGCGGGTTCAAATGTGACGGTGCTGCCCTGGTGTCCCCAAGCCCCTGCAAAAGTCTGGGAGGCGATGAGCCAGCGCCCGTCTGGACAGGGTCTGCGTGGATTGCATGTCAGGGCCGGGTTTGTCTCCAAAATGAGCTGGGTCTGCGGGTCATCCGAACCAACGTCTGGGTTTTAGAACGGGCTTGCTTACAGGGTTGGATTAGTCCTGGCATTCGAGAGCTTTTCCCCGCAGATCATGGTAGAAATAGGCAGGAATTAGAGATGAGCCTGAGAGACCCATTCTGATCTGGGCAGGAGCTTCATTTAAAAAGAAATTCAGGGAAAAGGTGGATAATGATCCGGTTTGGCCGTGGCAATGAGGCTGCTGGGGGTGGGGGGATAAAAGGCAGGTTCCTCTCCCCACTCACAACCTGCCTCTCTCTTGCAGGGGGAGCTCCTGAGCCCGTGTCGCTGCGACGGATCGGTGAAGTGCACGCATCAGCCGTGCCTCATCAAGTGGATCAGCGAGCGGGGCTGCTGGAGCTGCGAGCTGTGTTACTACAAGTATCACGTCATTGCCATAAGCACAAAGAACCCCCTGCAGGTAAAGGTACTAGAGATATTTCAACGTCTATCTTTTCCCCCTATTGCTGTCACTGGGGTATGCGCCACGTCTCCCGGCGTGTCCTCTCCTGCACCGCGCGCAGTGACCGATGGACCGATTAGCGCTGGGGTCTTGCTCGTGCCCCCTGACTTTCCATCCCAGGCACTTTCGAGGCTTTCTTGAGAGCTGTTTTGCCGACGCCTAAATGTTGCTGCGCAGGGGTGGGATGTTCGGTCACCGCAGCGACACGAATGCTAATGGTTTGTATTCGTTAGACCAAATGGAGCCTTTCCCTGGAAGACCCCCAGTGCTGCCCAGTTCTGCGAAGGATCGTGTCCTAGCTTGATGCTGGTGCAGGATCTGAGGTCTGAGACCCAGATTTCAAGCTGGGGAATTAGCAAAGCTCCCTTAGAGTCAGATGGACAAATGCCCATTCCCCAAGCTTCAAAGGCACATTTTAGGAAGCCTTTTGTGGCTCGATTTAAACACCGGGCAGCTTATATCATCGTCATAAAGAGCAATGAGGCGATAGCATCGCAATCACAGAGCTTTCCGCTGGGCACTGGAGTCAGGGGGGAACAGGGGACCTTGGCAATGCAAAGTGTTCATGCTCTGTTTCAGGCTTCACAAACATGGGGGCTAAGCGCAGAGCTCCTGCTTCAAAAAGAGGAGGTATTGGACTGAATAGCTACAACATGTGCATTCATCCCCGAGTGCACAGAGACATACGTGTTGGAAAGACAGCCCCAGCTGCACCTGCGCTCTCTCCAATTCTCCCCCAAATTCATCCAGTCCGTGCTTGTATGCACCATGCACGCCCGAGCCCACGCGCACAGGCCTGAGCGTGACCTGCGCACGCATGCTTGTTGCATTACAGGCCATGCGCTACGAGAACAAACTGCTGGGTTTGCTCTGTAGCACTCTTGCTCCCTGGATGATAGGGGCTTGGTCTTTAAATGTCTGGAGGACGTGACTGCATCTGCTTAACCCCTCGACAGCTGACTGAGGAAGAGGCGTGGGGCAGGGTTCCCATGGGGCATGGCCTCCTCCGGTTGCATTATGTCGATGGCAAGGTTATGCAGAGACACAGTGTCCGTGGCTTGTCTTCCTCACAGCAGGGAGATCAGAAGTTCTCTGTTTGTCCAGGCAGGGAGGAGGGACGGGGGGCTTTCCCTCGGCCCATTAGCCCGCCTCTGTTCTAGGGGGGCTGGACCACTTCATTGTGGGTGGGAGAAATAAGTCATAGGATCATAGAAAATGAGGGTTGAAGGGAGCTCAGGAGGTCACATCGAGTCCAATCCGTGCTCAAGGCAGGACCAGCCCCAACTACATCATCCCAGCCAAGGCTTTGTAAAGCTGGGTCTTAAACACCTCCAAGAATGGAGACTCCCCCACCTCTCTGTGCCAGTGCTTTACTACCCATGAGATGTTTTTTCCTACTATCCAACCTCAACTTCCCTTGCTGCAGCTTGAGCCCATTGCTCCTTGTCCTGTCATCTGCCCCCACTGAGAACAGCCCAGCTCCATCCTCTTTGCAGCCCCCCTGCAGGGAGCTGAAGCTGCTATTCAATCCCCCTCGGTCTTCCCTTCTGCAGACTCAATCAGCCCATTTCCCTCAGCCTCTCCTCACCAGTCCTGTCCCCCAGCCCCAAAGCCATTTGCATTGCCCTGCACTGGACTCTCTCCAACGTGTCCACATCCTTTCTGCAGTGGGAGGCCCACAGCTGGACACAGCACTCCAGATGTGGCCTCCCCAGTGCTGAATAGAGGGGAAGAATCACTGCCCTCGATCTGTGGCAACGCTCCTACCCATGCAGTCCAGGATGCTGTTACCCTTCTTGGCACCAAGGGCCCACTGCTGGCTCCTGTTCAGCCTCTTGTCCCCTGTCCCCGCAGGACTTTTCTGCAGCAACAAACACAACTGCTTTTCATAGAAAGGTGGGCTGGCAGGGCCCTCGGGGGGGTCCAGCCACCTGCTCAAGGCAAGATCCTCCCTGTCTGAACCTGGATTGGAACCAGTGCCTTCAAACTGGTGTAGCCCCATAGGTACTACCAATAGCCAGAGTCCCTGGTGCTCAAACCATGTTATGTTTAGAGCCCAGACAGTCCCAAGCAAGTTCAATGGCACAAAATTGCTCTCATAAGCCAAGGCTTCCTTTGCAGTTCAGCGCATACCTCACACATGTGCATGTGCCCAGCGTGTGCTCCAGCATGGGCTGTACATGTTTCACCGACGCTCCGCACGTGTGATTTGAGGGCAGCGCTGCACACACAGCACATGCATGTGCAGGCTTGTGCTTGGGGCAGAGAAGCTGTAGCAAGAGAGCAGGGCTCATATTTAATTCGAGAGGATCCTTTCCAACCCCTGGGCTGCAGCGATGCTTCCACATTCCTGCACGCACCACTATTAAATTAGCCCCCTGGCATTAGCCGCTGGGATTCCCCAGTGCTGAGAGCTGATGCCTGGGGGCAGCGAGCGTCTCAAACCTGCCGCAGCCAGGGGTGGAGGTGTCAGCGGGAAGAGAGCTCTGGTCTCCAGCCCTCCCTGCCCCTCATCGGGGAGTGACAGAGGCACCTCCGCAGCTCAGCGCGGCGTCGCAGCTCTCCTTAGCCCCAGCGCTGCAGACGTAGATGATAGCTTTAGCCCTTTCCTCCCACACTGGGTCGGGAGGGGTGTATCTGGGATGAGATCTAAGGGCATTTCACTGCATGCAGCAAAGTGGTGCCAGGAACCATAGGAAACCCCAAAGCAATTCCTCTGGGAACCCAGATTGGATGACCGCAGGGGTCGTCTCGTCCCAAACTCTGCACAGATGCGGGGTTCGCTGTTCCTAACCCAACTGAGCTGCTTCTTGCAGGGAAAATAGCACTTCTTTTTCATTCCCAAATCAAGCAGATCAGCATCCTGATCCTCACTGGTCCTGCTTTGAGCAGGGGGTTGGACTAGATGACCTCCTGGGGTCATTTCCAACCCTCATTTTCTATGTGGGGAAACTGAGACACGGGGTGTTGACATGACTGGCCCATGGTCAGGCAGCAGGGCAGTGGCAAAAGCTAGAATAAACCCAGGTTTCAATGCTCTTACCCAACACACCACCCACCACAGGTCCCTCCTGCATTGCACTGTGCACCCAAGAGCTGAACCTGGTCCTTTGCTTTTAGCAAAAGCAAGCGGGGTCTGAACAAAGCTCCCAGGTCCAAAACCCTCCCGGCTTTGGATTCAGACACAATGGTCACTGTGTAATGGGTGGCCCATTTTAAAGTTTTGCAAGGCTGCTAGGTTTGAGACCCTGGAGCTGAGGTCAGCTGGGTTTGGACCTAGACACACCGTCTGCTTTGCATGAGGGCTGCTCTGCCCCCATCCAACCGCGTGTGTGAGCAGGCGTATCAGAACTTCACACCTGTCTCTGGGGCAAAAACCTCGAGAAATGGGGACTCTTGTCCCTGCTCCCCGCAAAAGAAGCTGGTGCCTTCACAGCCGTGCCATCTAAGCTGCCCGGGGTCATGTGCATTTTGCTTGGGCTTCCTCTGAAGAAAGAGAAGGAAACCCCCCATCCTCTAGAAGACAACAGAGGGAAGATTCCCGAAGCTCTGGGAAAACCATGAAACGATCATGCAGCAGATTAGCACATGGCAAGGGACCTGCTGTATTGTCCCAGGAAAAGCTCCAACTCTGTATTCCTCTCCAAATCCAAAGGCCGAACTTCTCTGTATTGAGGCCCAGGGAAGCGGCTGAGACTGGAAGTTGTTAGAGCGGTGAAAATGAACCGAACTGATGGACGTCAGGGTGGGAGCGTGTTGGGGAGGGTTTTCTAGGAAGCAGCCTGGCCTCAAGAAGGCACAGTGATTTTCTTTGGTTCAATACGTGGCGTGATCCTGCCTTGCCGGCGCTGGTAGAAATCCAGAGATCGCTGCAGCCACTCCAGTGTGACATGCATCAAGCCCCAAGGTAGCACCAGCTGTTTCACCATAACACCAAGAGGCTCCAGCCAAAGTCCCCGCTGCGTGGAAGACCGAAAACCCAAGCCACGGGGAACGAAACGCCGTCCCAAGCACTGGAGCTACACGATGCTACGGTGTGAAAAACAAATGGGAAGAGGCGGGGTGGCAAGAAGATGAGCACAGTCTGCCATCTGTCCAGCCAGTCTAGACTCGGCATAATCACGAGGATCCGATCTGGGTCTAATCTGAACGTGCAGAGACACTTGGATCCAAGGTTTCTGTGCAGAACGGCACGGGCATCCG
Organism: Alligator sinensis; assembly: GCF_000455745.1. Classification (NCBI taxonomy): domain Eukaryota; kingdom Metazoa; phylum Chordata; order Crocodylia; family Alligatoridae; genus Alligator; species Alligator sinensis. The sequence continues at coordinate 638,188 of NW_005842335.1, read as the reverse complement.
GCAGCCCGGCTCGGCGAGGGAGCGCTGGCTGGCGGAGGGCGGCTGGCTCGAAGGAGAAGAGCTGTTTCCGACGAGTTTGGTGTCTGCCAATCCATCAGATGCCCGTGCTGTCGCTTGCTCTGAAAAGCGGGATGCCGAGCTTGCCGAGCTGCACCTGCTCCCATGAAGAGCTCCTCTAACGCTGTCTGCTCCAGAAGAGCCCCGAGGTCGGCCCAGCTCCGCGGCACGGGTTATCCACAGCGCTTTCCACGCCCCGGGAAGCGCCGCTCTTGACGTGCAGCCCACGCACGCCGTGCCTTGTTCAAGGTGCGGCACGAACATTGCGCAGCGCTTACCTAGCGTACAACGGTCATTAGAGACGGAGGAAATGGCCCTGGCTTATTCTCTTTGTCTGACAGACTCCCTCGCTTCCGACTTCCCTCATCTTGGTTTTGTGAGCGATTGATATTTTAACCTTGCTATTACATGAAACAAGTGTTGAGGGGGCTTTCTTTTTATTTTGGCACCTATACTTGTGCGCTCAAAACAAGAGTGGCAGGATGACTAAAACAGGGTGGCCCTTGTAGGAAGGGGATGCTGGCAAGAGCTTCAACTCGCATGTACCAGTGACCTAACAACAGGGAGGTGTTGTGCACGTGCGTGTACACGTGCACACGCACACTTAGCAGCCAAGGAGGTAGGTTGGGAAGGCAGGTGATGTTTGTAAGGCAGTTCACTACGCCCTCGTGATAGGGTCTTTACGAGACATGGGCCACGTCTACACGAGACACTAGCGTTGCAGGGCACGAACCGTGATGCGACGCGACTGCACGGTAGTAACGAGCTAGTGCGCAGTCAGCGTCACCACGATGCCCGTGCGGAGACATTACTGCGCAGTAACACCCATCATTTAGTACTTGGGTATCTGTTACTACTGCTGCGTGTGTGTGCCAAGTGGCTGCTAGTCACAGAAGAAGGGCTACGGGAAGGTCCCGCGGGCAGCCACCGGTGTGTTGCAGTACGTTGGCTCCCTGCTTGCGTGGGCTGGATTTGACCCCTGCGCTGAGGGCATACCTGCAACCTGAACGGCCACCAAGAAGCAGGTCGTGGCCTGCCAAGCACACATGCAACCCTGCAAATGCAGCACCGTAGCCACCTCAAAGCCTGCCCGAAGAAGCACCTCGCACTCAGCGCCACGGTGCCGGCTGCCCCGTGCCCGCGCAGATCGGCAGTGGAGGGGTGGACACAACCTCTTTAAAGACCTGTTGCCAAGACCAGCGTCGCGGTTTGCCGGCAGATGGTGAGCCGTCTGCCGCCTCCCCTTGAGAATGAAATGAGGCAGGATGATTTGGCTGGCACAGAGATGGCTAGACTGGCTTGGTGTCCAGCAGGCTGCCATCCTGGCTCCCAAGTGAAGATAGGGCAAGGGAAAGGCCCCAGAGACCGAACTCCTCCTTCTGTCCACACCAGAGCAGCAGGGCAGGATGGTTTGATGCTGGCCTCGTGCCCTGAGCATTTGGCCATGCTGGATGGAGCCCGCTGGAGGAGGAGAGGGGAGCGTAACGCTGGCACCTGCCTGGACGGCGGTGTTTTGGTGCACACGAGGAAGGCCGGTAGCAGTGTTTGGGGTCTGAAGTGGGGGTTGTTGATGGTTTTCCCCGTCGTTTCCATGCTGGTTCGTTCCAGTCTCTGAGAGCCTCCATTGCATGCAGAGATCAGCTGTCCCTTGCCAGGATGGCCCGTCTCCCCTGCCTTTTGGGAAAGGTGGCTGTGTACGGGGAAGGTGTCCAAGTTCAGTCTCAATCCCTCTCAACACTGACCTTTACAGGGAAGCAGCAAGACACTTCCCTCACCAGGGCAAACCGAGTCCCTGCAGTGGGAGTAGCGGAGGCATGCTGTATTTCCTTAGGGGCCATGCACATCCATGCTGTAGCAAACCGATTTCCCATGGGGAGCAGGTTTAGCATCACTGGTCCTTTAGAAGTGGCTTCACCTGTCCCCTAGTGCAATGCACACATCACACGCCTGGTGAAAAAGGGAGCCTGGCCACGTCTGCGGTGTGCCCTGGGGGGATGTGTTGCCTCCACAATTTCATAGATTTCATAGACATCAGGGCTGGAAGGGACCTCGGAAGATCATCGAGTCCAGCCCCCCGCCCAAAGGGCAGGAAGTCAGCTGGGGTCATAGGATCCCAGCAAGATAAGCATCCAATTTGCTCTTGAAGGTGTTCAATGTAGGTGCTTGAACCACCTCCGGCGGCAGGCTGTTCCAGACCTTGGGGGCTCGGACAGTAAAGAAGTTCTTCCTTATGTCCAGCCTGAAACGGTCTTGAAGTAGTTTGTGACCATTCGACCTCGTCATCCCTTGGGGCGAAATGATGATCCTGCTTTGTGCAGCGATCGTGGGGCACAGTCTTGGTGGCACTGTCAATGTGTTTGGTGGCACCTGCTCATGCCTCACCATGGTGGCATCGCCTCCTGAGAGCCTGGCTTCTGGCTGAGGCTTCAATCGGGAGCCATTCCCGCTCTCTTTGCCCGTGTCCGGGGAGCGGGGGGTTGTTCCCGTTGGAGTTTGTTCTCTCTCTGAAGTCTCAGCCGGACGCAGGATTCTTGCTTGTCTCCATTTCTAGGACGTGGTGCACCATGACTGTGCTGGGTTGCTCCACCCCAGAGACAGCTGCACATTGGTGGTGGGCAAAACAACCCATTTGAATAGCAAAGCACACTGGGATGGAAAACCACCAGGCAGTGGGGGGGGGAAAAGCAATAGTCCACCAAGGAACTAATCTCCTTTCTTTTTCCTTCCTTCCTCCCCCCACTCTCTTTGCCCCTCAACGTTGCCTCCACCTTCCCCCCCCCCGCAGTGGCAGGCCATCTCTCTGACCGTCATCGAGAAGGTTCAGATAGCGGCGGCCATCCTGGGGTCCCTCTTCCTCATCGCCAGTATCTCGTGGCTCATCTGGTCGACCTTCAGTCCTTCCGCCAAGTGGCAGCGCCAGGACCTGCTCTTCCAGATCTGCTATGGGATGTATGGCTTCATGGACATTGTCTGTATAGGTGGGTGAACGCATTTCTCCGGCACGGGGACGCGCCCAGCCAGCTCCCTCCTCAGAGAACGGGGGTTGCTGCTATCGAGCCGCGTGTGGATTCACCCTGCCCCTTTCCTTAGTCGTGCCCCCTTTGCAGACATAGCCCGAACCCGCAGATCTCATCGACCCAGAGGTGTTTTATGTTGGCCGGGGAGGTGTGAGAGTGCAATCCTGAGTGCACACGCGGAGAGGCTCTGGGCTGCCCGGTGAAACGGTGTCCACTATAGCACTTCACTTTTCAGCTGTGCAAAGAAGTGATGAGAATTGAGTTGCTTGAGCAAATTAGCACTGAAAGAGAGAGAGGGGCAGCTTGTCTTCACCCCCAGATACTCATAGTGTCCCTTGGCTTGGTAGGGCCCACAGTTGGCTTCACTGGGGCTCTTTTGGTAACATGCAGCGAGCCACCTGATACCCACAGAAAACAAGACAGAGCCCAAGCCAGGGACATGTCATGCAAAGCCAGGCCATCCTAAGATGACACCTCTTGAGAGCACGGTGAGTGCAAGGTCTGGGCCTTGCAGCTGGGACCCCAATCGTTTGTGCTTTGCCAGCTGTAGTGGGGGCTTTGCTTCCCAGGGAAGAGTGCAGCCTTGGCCTTTGCTCTTGCAGAGGGAGGAACCGGCTCTTGTGGCTGCTGGAGATCCTCCGTGATCCATCCTGTCAGCAGTTTAGAGCCCATGTCAGGTGGTACCGCAGGTCTTATTAGCACGGTGGGTGTGCCCGTTCCCCTGCAAACACCGCTGGAGCAGTCTGCTAAGACTAAGCCCTGTGATCACCTTGATTGCAGTTCCAGGCTCGACCGTGGCTCCCACCTTCCTCCTGGTCCCATGCTGGGCTTTTCGCTACCCAAAAACCTGCTCCAGCGATAGCTCCAAATTGTCCCTGCCCAAGAACAGGGGTTTCTGCGGGCCAGGAAAGCAGAGCTTTAGAGGCAACGAGGCATGAACTTAGGAGAGCAAGGGAAGGGCTTAGAAACTGGACAGGGCAAGGGCAGTCTGCAAAGGAAAAAGCCGCTTGAATCCCAAGACTTCTGGCTCCGGGGTGGGAGGGAAGCTGAGGTCAAGAGAGAGAGCGACAGCGAGTCTGAGTCACGGCTTGTTCCACCCACGAGGACCTGAACGGTGACACTGCCGTGAGCCGGCCACGCAGGGCAAAGAGGGGCCAGGCAGATGGAGGCACCTGGGCCAGGGTCAGGGAGGGGAGAGAGCTGGAGGCCACTGGCAGGTGAGCAGGAGCTAGTTAGGTAACAGTGAGATGCCCCAAAAGGCATGTGATGGTGGAGACAGAAAGGGAGATTCACATAGCAAAGCCACCGGAAGAGAAGCTGCAGAATCACTGGATAGAAACAGCCACGGCCCTTTGGCAGCCTCAGCAAAGGGGCCACGGTCCGACCTGGCCCCTCGCAGCATCCTGAAGAGCCCGGTCGTGGGGGAGCTGCAGGGTTGCTCTATTGCACAAGCTCCAGAGCTCCCCGGTTTGCCCCAGGGAGTAGCCGGGGTGTATGCATGGCTGCAAACCCCTCCGTCTGCACAGCCCCATGGCTGCAAGTGCCTGCGGCATGAAAGGATCGTGGCCTCTGGGGCGAGGCTGCGTCTCCGGGTTGTTTCCGTGGCTGCCGACCGTGCGCTCTGCTTCCCATCAGGGCTTTTCGGTCCTTGGAGGCAGCGATTCTTGGAAGAGGCTCTAGCCAGAGGGCCCCCACGGGGCTGCCTGAGGGAGAGGCAAGAGGCTCTCTAGCATCTGCTGGCTGCTGGGGCGGCCCAATCCTTGCTGCAGCAGAAGATGGTGGGATGGCAAGTGCCATGTGCACCACTTGTACTCTGATGCAGCGCTTGCTGGGCAGCAAAGGGGCACGGGGTGCACTGCACATGCAAGATGTGGGAGACGTGTGGGGTCGGAGCACGGTCCATCGCGCCCCAACCATCTGCCTCATCACCCAACACTTTCCCTTCCCAGCAGAGCCCCGTGACAGCTTGGTATCCCGGACCTGGGCCAAACTCATACCTCCTTGCTCAGGATGGGATTGAATTTAGACGTTACCTTGGCCGACTGTGGTCCTGACAGTGCAGTGTCCTGAGCTGCCTTGCTCCAAAGGCCCTGGTTGTGCAGGGCAGGGTGAGCCCTGGCCCTGGTGAGCCTACCCATGCCTAAGCAAATGCATGAAGACCCAGAGATCCTAATCGGGTCACACTCACCACGTGAGATCAGCTCAGCATCCCCCTGCCCTCTCGGAGGCCTGTGGTCCCCCGATCTGGAGCAGAAGCCGCTGAGCCCGGCCACAAAGCTGTGCGGGCTACGCTGCGCTGGGGATTGCTTCTCCTGCCACAACCCAAAGCAGCACGCCTTTGCTCTTCCTCCCTGCCTGGCGTGCGTTTCGGACGGCAGGGGAAGGCGGTGGGCTCCTGCGGAAACCTCCAGGCGAGTTTCAAGGAGGCAGGTGTCATTCCCGAAGTGGGCAGGAAGCCAGGGCAGGATGAGATGGCACCTTACCGAGAGCAAAAGCACCATCAGCTCTTTCGGTCACGTGCATGGACAGATCCTGCAGCAGCTTGAGGCCCCAGCATCCAAGCCCAGCCCGCTGATTCGGTCCAAACGCAGAGAGAAGGGCATCGCTTGTTGGCCCATCGACACGGGAGTCTTTCCTGGATGGTCTCTCGTGCAAGTATTGACCCTGCTCTAAGCTACCGAGGTGGCGAGCTGCCAGCAGCCCCTGTGTATAAGAAGGGATTAGCCGGTGCTATTCTTGTCTCTGTCTGGTAAGGGAATCCGTCAAGGGCAGGGCACGGCCAAGGAGGCAGCTGATCACCACCTCAGCAAAGCCTGGCAGGGACCATCACATCCTTATCAAGCATCATCACTTCACAAGCAAGGGAGGGTTTGTCTACCCTGCAGCCATCAGGGCAGGGGTGTCCCAGGGAGCCTGGCTTGCATCTCGCTCGGGGCATTTGCACCCAGCGAACACGCGGGGGACGCAGGAAGGGGAGGGGGTGGACGGCAGCCCATGGGCAGGGAGAGGCTGAGGGTGATATCCAGCAGCCAGGGCCTTCAAGAGGGTTATCTGGCATGCATGCATATAGGGAGAGTGAAAAAGGAGCTGGATGAAGCATGACAGGGACCACGGGAGCTCGGAAACTGGTTGCGAATCCTAAATGAAAGGGCATGTCAGGATTAGCCGATCCCCTCTCCCTCATCATGGTTCAATCAGGCACTGAAGTGTCTTTGGGGGTCACACGGGCAGGCAGCGACCTGTTGAACAGCAAGGAGCGTCGCTGGCTAATGAAAGAGCATCAGGGCCCAGGGAAGAAAATCCCCAGCTCAGCTCCGAAGGGGAGCTGCGTTTTGGGAGGCTGATTAGCGGATCAGGTGTGCAGGCACGTGGCTGTCCTCAGCTCGCTTCTCCAGAGCTTCCCTTTAATGAGGCTGCTGGGGGCTGGTCCTGCAATTAGCCCGGTGTGCGACGCGCAGCGTTGGCATAGAGGGGCATTCACGGGGCTGCAAGCCCCATATGAGCATCCATCGGCTCCCCACACTTTGTTTGCCCCCAGCCGGCATTGCTGCCAGCGTCTCACTCCTGTAAGCACCGGATCCTCCGTTGTTTGAAGCTCTCCCACCTTTCCTTGGCAGTCCGGCCCTGGGGGGATTTGCCTTCACAACAACAAGCTCTCTGCAGCTCAATAGCACGCAAGACAAGCAAAGCAAGGCCATTCATCCTGCCACCGATCCCCGCTGGCATGCCATAGCAATCCATTACAAGCCAGGAAGTGTGTGCCCGCTGTTTTTAATCCCAGCTGCCAGCCAGAATAATCAAAGGCATCCAGTACGTCTGACGGCATCTGTGCGCCACCGTCGGTAATAACATCAGGAATCAATAGCCAATTAAAACTGATCCGCTGCGCTTGATCTTTCATAGCGCGATGGGAATGGTAATTAATGAAGCTTCATGGAGACCGTCACAATTCAGGCTTCCTGTCAGGGCTAATGTGGTTTCATTGTAAGTGAGCTCAAAGGAAGCGCAGCGCCGGTGCGGGCTGTACCGACGGCGCACGCACTTCCACTCGCATCCTCAAAGGTGCCTCGTTTCCCCCAAAATCAACGATGCACCTTGGAGGAACTGAGCCTTCCTCCTCTGCACATCACACCGAGCTCGTTGCGAGCAAAGCTAGCCGAGCCATAATGAGAATAATTTCAGGGGAGACATCGAACGCGAGCGTGGTCTCCGCAACACAGCCTCCCCGAGCCCGGTCCATTTGGTGCGAGTCAGGCCTCTATGGGTCTTGTCTACATCTCTGTGCCAGGAAGTCTGTAGGCGAGCTCCACACTGGGAATGCCCCAGTCCCTCTATATCCACCTTTGAGCCTCCAGCAGGCTGGAAAACAGGCCCCAAAAGGGGCTCGGAGAAGCCACACTGCGTCTGAAGCAGTTCTGGGGACTCAGGTGGCCAAGCCACGATGCTCTCTGTCCTTCCTGGAGTGGTACAGAGAAGCCTGAAAGTGTTATGCTCCCTTGCAAGTCCCAAGACCAGAGAGGGATGTCCCAGCTAATAGCTGCAAAATGGAGCCATCGAGCAAAGGGAGACTATGGGGGCCCCTTCAGCTGAGAGGAGTCACCCCTAGGACGCAGCACGGGCGTGGGGCTGTACGGCTATGGATCACCTCTGGCTGCGGTGCAGCCGGTTGTGTGAGCCATTTGCACTGCTGTTCTGCCGGAGCAGGTTGAAGTGAGCTGCATGCACACGTGTGGCGCGCGTTCCCTCTCCCAGAACTGCTCTGTTTGCGTTTTCTCTGTTCCTTCATCTGAAATAACGTCTGCACCGAGACACTGGCTTTTGCATCTCTGAAAACCAGCTGTGGAGAAGGGGGACAGAGCCTGCCTGTAGCTATTGCCCCTGTCCTGTCCCAAGGGAGGATCCCCCATCTACACAGCTGGCTCGGATCTTGCATGGCCCTTATGGACAGATGGACAGGGCCTGGGGTCTCTGAGCAGATCAGGCAGTTAGAGAGGAGTTCCTGGTTGTGGGCAAGGCTGTGAACCCTGCTTGTGGCATGCCCAGTCTGTGTGTGTGTGTCATGGGCTTGCACCATGGCACTCTCAGCCCCTCTGGGGTGGGTGAGGCAGCAAACTCAGAGGCCAGGTCACCAGCTCCTAAGCTGCAAAGGTAGGATCTCTCTTGCAGAACAGCTCAGGAGATATTTTCCCCCCATGCCCTGCAGACAAGCCTGGGTGCATCCCGCTCTGGGTCTCTCTGCAGGTGCAGGTGCACAGTGCACATCCTGGACGCGAGCGCAGGCGTCTCGGCACCTTTCCCTAGGGTGCACGTGGCAGCGCTGACCCAGCAGAGGTGGATCGAGGATTCACGAATGGCAGGTGACAGACCACAGAGGAGATGGCAGCAAGGTGCAGGTGGAGCCCCCAGGCTGGAAGGAGACACCAGGGAGCCGACCAGGGGGCAGGCACAGGAAGGGGTTGCACACCTGCGCTGCCGACCCCGGCTGACACAGGCTCAGGGGAGCCCCCACCTCCACTCCTGGGTCAGCACTGAAATAAATGGTCCCGTGTGACTGGGCACCGCTGCCGTGCACGGGCAGAGTCATAAACACTTGTCTGTGTGTCATAGGTCCTGTATTGTGGATGGAGATTCATTCCCCTTCGGCTCACTTGGTGGAGGTCTTCTGTGCCTTCCTTGTATGTGATATTATGCTGCAAATAGCACGACCTGGTGATAATCTGTTAGGACATCCACCTGCGAACCCGAGATGTGCCAGGCTGCTTTGTCCAGCCGAGTCCTGCCCAGCTGATTTTTGCTGTTACAACCTCTGTCCTTGTGTCCAGTGCAAATGTTTTCTGGTGAACACACGTTGCGATAGGCCTGGGCGTCCCTCCATTGGGTTTCCACCAGGTGTGGAGCTGGTTTCTGGCTAATCCAAATGGGCTTGAACTAGTCATTGTGGCCACCAGGATAGAGACTAGGAGGTGATCTAGCTCTCCTAGGAGAATCCAGACCAGGACAGCCTACCTCCCTGCAGCAACAGACCTTTCATTGAAACACAATATAGTCCCCGTAGCGGTGGGTCAGCTGCTGTATCGTCCCATGCATGCGGTAAAACCTTCTGCACTGAGAGCAGGAGAAGAAGTCTGCTGTTCTGATGGTTTTGGCACATGGTGATTTGCTTTCCAAATGTCAGCCTTGCCTGCTGGTGCCCTTCCACGCTCTGCATGGCACCTATTATTTGTGCAATAAGATGCTTTGGGCGGCAGTGATTTTGGTGGGCTGAAAGGTGAGGGATGGGGTCTAAAAAGCAAGTCTGGGAAGCCAGAGAAGATGTGGTTGTTGCAGCAGGTGAGAGACAGCTAGACCCCGGGAAATGAGAAGAACAAAAGGATTCCACGGAGGCGGTCACGGCCAAACGAGTGGAAGGTAGCAAGAGCATCAGGGAGGTTTTTTTGGAAGAAACGATGGGAGGGGAGTTGAAAACACAGCTTGCGAGCCTCCCCGATGGGTTGGAGTTGTAAGCAGTGATAGAGGCGATGGCAGAAAAGCAAACCTTTTGCTTATTGCCATCGTGTGCAACCCTGTCTCCTGTTTGTCTGCAAAGAACCAGCCTGCCCTGGGGCACTGCATGAATCATCCTAATAACAGCACTGTCCAGGCAGATCTCCGCCCTCCGCTCTTACTGCTGGGAAAAGCATCATTTCTAAATGGCTGGAAGTATTGGAAACCCAACCACGGCAGCAGTGAGCTAGGGCATGAGGAGGAGGATTTATTGTTTGCATGCCCCTGGCACACAGAGTCTAGTCTGGTTCCCCTTGCATTTGGGGCTGTATATATATTACACCGAAAGACCGTCTGTGTCCCAAACAGTCAAAGAGTCCCCAGTGCAAGTATAGGCAAGAGACAGGGACAGTGAAACAGTCCTGGTGGGGCACCGGTCCGAGCACACCAGCGGTGGAAGCAGCGTCAAGTTTTCGTGTGGGCTTCCTGGCAACGGAGAGTTTTAAGGATGCTTAAGGATGTTTTAAGGATGCAACTGGAAGAGCAGCAGGACTATGGAGCAAAGTGCTCAGGGCAGCTGGGGAATTTCCTTCGCTGGAGGGTTTCCAGGGGAGGTTCTGCTAAGATCTGCTGGGGCCCTCGTTTCT
>NW_005842335.1:626247-627937 GCF_000455745.1 Alligator sinensis | reverse complement strand
CGATGGTGTGAGCCATCCGCCGGGACTCGCTCCTCTGGCACGAGGAATGAACTGCGGTGCCTCCAGTGGACAAAGGCCATCTCCAGTCCTCCAAGCGCTTTGCAACTATGGGTTCAGTGCTTTGTTCTCGAGTCCACAATTGGGGAAACTGAGGCACGGAGGGGCTCTGTTTCCCTGGCCAGCCTGGAAACTGGTGGCAGAGCTTTGGGTGCTGGCAAAGGTGGCAGGGAGAAGGGAAGGTGGTGTGGGTAGATGGGAGGATGCTGCAGTTTTCCGGGGGGGAGAGCGAAGACATTTGTGAGATTAGAAAAAATGAAGTCATTCTACCCAGGTGGTTTTCTCATTTTGGTACAAGAAAGATCTCATTTATTGCTGCCTGGGTTGCTACACGATGCCCTTTAATCTTCAGCTTTATCGTGTGTGGTGGATTAAATATCACAGGAGTACAAGAGCCCTGAAGGGTACAACATTCATTTCTCTGTAGCCTCCCAGCGTCGTCTAGGTTTACAGCAATGTACTTGTTCGTGGCTTACTTATTTATTTAGTGAAGGGTTTCTGTTTGTAATTTCGGATGGAGGCAGGGAGGGAAGAAGTATCCAGGACTGTGCTCTGGTCAAGGGAGAAGGATAGGAGCTGGCTTTTAGCTCAGGTTGAAGGAGCTGTGTGGGTTTTGGAGCAAAAGGACCAGGGTCCCACGCCTGCGTATGCGGGTCTGCGATCCCTAGAGCTGTGGTACGCATGCCGTGAGCACATGGCTCCGTTAAACCCCTCCTGGTATAGGTGGCATCCTGCGGCGGGTTGGCTCTGGTGACACGTCCCGTTTGCAAACTGATCTCTTCACTATACCGGGTATACGAGCTCCCCTTAGGAGCACACTGATTGCTGCAAGAAATGAAGTGATGGCTTTCTGCTGATCTCACGGCCGAATCGTTGTCTGGCTGTAGTGCTAGAGGATGTTGTGATGGAGGAGCCTGAACAGACCCACCTTTCTGACGGGTTAGTCTGGAAAAATCGCACGACAGTTGTGCCCTAGGCCAGACCGGATGATCTGCTCTGCACCCCCGATTCTCCCCCATTTCACCTGAAAATGAACGTGCTTCAAACGGTCCTATCAGTCCCACTCATTGTATCTGCAGATCTGTGGCAGCCAAAGTATTTTATGCCTGTTCTACCAAAAACGTCTGCACTTCTCTGTACCTAATGTTGGAGCAAGAGAGATGTCATGAATGTCTCTGGGAGAAGACAGAAGGAGAGAGGTACAGAGAAGAGATCATGGTGAGGGTCTGCTTGAGAAATGAGGGATGAGGCTTTTTTTGAGCAACTGACCAAAGCATCCAAAGGATCCTAAGATCATAAGGAAGTCAGGCTGGAAGGGACCTCATACAGTCATCTAGTCCAGCCCCCTGCTCAAGGCAGGATCGTCCCTAACTAAACCATCCCTAACTAAACTACTATCTGTCCAACCTGCTCTTGGGGTGCAGCACTTCGGTACCCAGCAGCATACAGGGAAGTGATGGTCAGCATCACATCCGGCCACCTTTGATGTCATAGCCTGACCACTCACTTCCACCTACTCTTGGTCTCTGGTACAAGTCCAGAGCATGCTTCAAACTCACCTCAGGAGCAACGCACCTCCACTGCTCTGCCACCATTCAGTCCTGGTGTTAATGAGGGACTTTAATTACCCCAA
>NW_005842335.1:625176-626237 GCF_000455745.1 Alligator sinensis | reverse complement strand
CAAATCAGCAAGACGCAGTTCAACAAGTTCTTGGACCGTGTTTCAGAAGCCCGAGGGGGTAACTGAAGGAGCAAACATTTTAGATTTGCTTGTGAAAAAGAGAGAGAGACCGGTTGAACAACTAGCGGCGGCAGGTAAATGTGGTGAAGGTGGTCACAAAACTGTAGAGCTTCCTACTCTATGGAGAGGAAGGAGTGATGACAGATTTCAAAACCCTTTGGCAAACTCGGGATTGGGATGCGTGGTCCATTGGGAGGAAAATCTAGGTGATAAAGGGGTACAGGAGCACTGGTGGTCCAAGGCACAATGGCAGCCTCTCTTGATGTAGAGGAAGGATGGGAAGCATTCAGCTAACCTCATCAGCTCTTTAAGGACCCAAAATTCAGAAAGGAGCCACTCTGGTGAAGTGCCCGAAAACTGGAAGAAGGCCAATGTGGTGCCTATCTTCAAGAAAGGGAGGAAAGTGGATCCAGCAAACTACAGGCCCATCAGTCCGACCTCTATCCTGGGGAAGGTCTTAGAAAAGATTATCAAAGAGGCTGTCCCTAATGGACTGGTCGACGCCAACATCCTGAGGGATAGCCAGCACGGGTTTGTTGTGGGTAGGTCTTGCTTGACCAATCTCATTTCCTTCTATGACCAGGTGACCTATCACCTGGACAAGGGGGAAGAGATTGATGTCATATATCTTGACTTCAACAAGCCTTCGATCTGGTATCCCATGATCACCTCTTGGCAAAACTGGCTAACTGTGACCTTGGGTCCACCACAATCTGCTGGCTGGGGAATTGGCTCCATGGTCGGACCCAGAGAGGGGTGGTTGATGGAAGCCAATCCTCTTGGTGCCCTGTGACTAGTGGGGTCCTCCAAGGCTCTGTCCTTGGACCCATACTGTTCAACATCTTCATTAATGATGGGGACACTGGAGTCAGAAGCGGACTGGCCAAGTTCGCCGACGACACAAAACTTTGGGGCAAAGCATCCACACCAGAAGACAGGCAGGTTATCCAGGCTGACCTGGACAGGCTCAGCAAGTGGGCGGACGAGAATCTGATGGTGTT
>NW_005842335.1:595739-624562 GCF_000455745.1 Alligator sinensis | reverse complement strand
GGGGCTGGACTCGATGATCTTCCGAGGTCCCTTCCAGCCCTGATGTCTATGAAATCTATGAAATCTATGAAAAGCTGGAAATGAGAGCAGGTGACTAGGGGTGAGAAGAAAGGAATCCAGCCAGCCCCAAGGGATAAATGTCCAAAAAGCTAAAGTAAAAATGAGCGAGGACTAGCAAGGGACACCAAAGGCAACAGGAAGAGGGTCTACAAAGGCATGAGAAGAAAGCAGAAGACCAAGGAAATCATCACTCCATCACTAATCACAAAGAAGGGACGGAGAACAGATCATGCGGAGGAGGCTGAAGTATTTTGTACCATTTTTGCTTTGGTCTCCAGACATGGGTTAATTTTGACAAAGGGACAGGCTCATAGGCCACATATGAGAAGAGCAGACAAGAGCATACTAGATAAAACCAATGTATTTAAGGCACCGAGGTCTGAAGAAATTCATGCTAGAGTATTTAGGGAAGTACCATTAGCAATTATCTTCAGAGTCTCACTGGGGGGGTTAGGGGAGCTCCTGAATGACTGAAGAAATGAAAATATTGGAACAAATTATGAAACAATCAATGCACCCGGAGGATAACCCAATCTAATCCCCACCTCCTTTTGGCGAGGATAACTGGTATAGTGGATGGAAGGAAGCAGTAGCTGTGATAGACCCCAAATCCCTAGTTGGCTTATGAATCCCATGGGAAGGATGGAAAGCTTTAGTGAAGTTAAGGACTAAGTGAACCCACCCATAGGTGGGCATGCAGCTGGTTGAAAATGCACTCAGAGAATAGGTACTGATGGTTTGCTGCCAAGCTGGGAGTGGGTTGCAAGTAGGATCCCACTGGAGCCGGTCCTGTGTCTGGGTCTATTCAATATTTTTCATTAACAACTTGGATGATGGAGGAGAGTACACTTGTAAAATTTGCAGACAATACCTAGCTGCAAAGGGTTACTAGCGCTCTACAGGACAGGATCAGAATTCAAAATGATCTTGATAAATTGGGAAAAAATGGTCTGAAATCAGCCAGATGAAAATCAATAAGGACAAGTGCAAAGTACAACTCCTAAACCGGAGAAATCAAAAGCTTAGATACAAAACGGGGAATTGCTGGCTTTGGCAGCAGTGGCTCAGAGAACGATTTGGGGTTCGAATGGATTGCAAACCACACCGCCCTTTAAGAAAGGTGCAGACAAATTGGAGCGAGTCCCAGAGGAGAGCAACAAAGACAATGAGAGCTGTGGGAAACAAATCCGATGAGGAGAGATGAAAGGCATTTCACTTCTTTAGAAAAGAGGCAGTGGAGGGGACACGTAGCAATCTCCCTGTATCTAAGTGGTTCTCCTAAAGATGACAGTGATTAATTCCCCTTCCACTGGGGATGGACTAGAAGAAATCAGATTAATTGACAGCAAGAAAATTTAGATTAGATACTAGGAAGAACTTTCTAGAGATGAGGGGGTAGCACTGGGACGGGCGCTAAAAGGAGCTGGGGGAATATCCTTCCTTGGGGGTTTTCAAGAACAGACTGTCAGTGATGAGCTCGCTATAAATGACCCTGTCTCTGTGCAGGGGAATGGAGGAATAACCTCCTGAGAGCTCCCCCAGCCGTGTAGTCTGCGATTTTAGGGATGAGAGTCCCTACATGGACACGGCCTGGTTTATTATTAAGGATCGCATCGCTCCCAGGTTACGGAACAAGAGCACGTTGAAAGATGCCCTTTATTTAGGGTATCACTTTGGCCACCCCCCTAGCACTTATTTTCCAAGGGCAGCGGTGGGTCTCTCTGTGTTATCAGAGTAGTGCACGATGTTAATAAACGACATCGAAAGGGGCACACTTAAAAACCCAGCAATGCCATGCGAGCCAGGTGGACTCAAGCAACGTGCAGTTTCACTCAAGCAAATGCAATGCTTTTAACTCAATGCAGTTGAACTCAAGCAACGTGCTGAAAAGAGAGGTCCTCTGATGTGAGGGCAGAGGCACGTGGAGCTGAGCTGCAAGGAGCGTCAGAGAGGAAGGTGAGGGACCCCGAACTGGACGTGAGGGGCAAAGGGGTCCAAGGAGAGGGAAGCCAAAATGAAGAGCAGGAAGGGTCTTCTGGGATCTTGGAGGGTAGAAATCCATCTCTCCATCTTGTGGGGTGGCTGAGCAGTCTTGCCCTCAGCCAGCAGTGCTGTGGAGGCAGGGTTTTAGTTTGTTGCCCTCAGCCAGCAGTGCTGTGGAGGCAGGTTTTTAGTTCAGACTGCAATCACTGCCCAATCTGCTGCTCTGGTTTCTGCTCCCTGCCCCATGCTCCCTGTCCAAGCTGCCGCTTCTTCCTGCCAGGCATTGTGCGGCCGGTCCCCTCTCCGAACTGCTACGGGCCACACGCACAGGCTGCTCATGTCCCTTCTGGCACGCACGTCAGTGGGGGCAGATGGCAGAACAAGGAGCAATGGTCTCAACTTGGGCTCAAGTTGCAGTGAGGCAAGTTGAGGTTGGATATTAAGAAGAAGACATCTCAGTGGCATCCAGAGGCCCCAGTGTGGTTCAGTATTTTGGAGTGATGACAGCTGTAGGAACAGCCCCCGTCCCAAAGGATTTATGGCCTCATTTAAGACAAGTTGTAAACAAGTGGGAGTACCAGTCCTTCCTCTTTAGCGCCCCACATCCCTTCTATTGCTTGCCCCAAGATCAAGGTTCCCACTGTGCCAACATTAATCGTAACAAATGACTTGAAGATTGGTTTTTGGTAGCTGCTTTCAATATAATGCTTGGGACAGGGAAGGTGGACAGCCCTGGCTGCAGTTGGGAAGGGCACCTTGCAAACTCACCCCATGCTTTGTCATATGCACAAGCCCTGTTCTGCAACATGCCCCCTGCAACCTCCTCCTCCACCGGCTTTGTCATGCAATGTCCCTCTTGTACCAGCCCGCACACTGGTATCCTTATGACGCTCAGTCCAGTCTGGGCCCGGCAGATGTTGCTGTAGTCTAGGGTTGGGTATTTGACTGGTCAAATAAAGTTTGGTCAATTGACCAGTCAAATATCGGTCAAAAATTGTAAAAAGTTGCCAATAGGTCCAAATAATACCTAGAAAAAGCAAAGATTGTCCATTAAGAATTGTGTCAAAAAAGCAATAAAAAATCATATTTCTGTCAAGAAAAGTACAAAAAAAAATGTTGTTCTTTTTGTAAAATTGCTATACTCTTTGACAGGTCAAAAATATGCAGCTAGTTGACTGGTCAATTGACAATAGTTGACGGGTCAGTTGACCAGCTTGCCAACCCTACTGTAGCCAATACCCCGAGAAGGGAGGAACCTCGCTCGGGCAGCGATGGTCCGTTTTGTGGCTTTGGGTTGTGGTAGACGGACGTTTTGCGAGGCCCCTCTGAACCCAGACAAATACCAGTCCCATGAGACTGATTTCTGGGCCCTTATTAGAAATTCCTGGTCATGCTTCAGTTTCCGATGGCTGTTTCAGGCCCTGCTGCTTCTCTGAACAGAGGAGCCGGATTAGTTCTTGCAACCAGTTAAATGTGGAAATAAAGCTGACCGATCATCCAGAAAAGAACCGTCCCAGGTCTTATTCTATTTGGGAAGAAAACAAGAGGCCTGACAGGGTGGTGAATAATAGACATGGAAAAAGGGGCAAGCCCTCGGGAGTTTACCAGCCAAAAGCTTGTTCTGTCAGAAGCGGTGCCGGTGCCTCTACTGAGAGCTCGTGTAGACATACTGATGTCATAGAAATCCTACAGTCATAGAAAGTGAGAGTTGAAGGGATCTCAGGAGGTCACATCGAGTCCAACCCGCTGCTCCAAGCAGGACCAGCCCCAACTGCATCATCCCAGACAAGGCTGTGTCTACATGGGACTTAAAAACCTCCAGGGATGGAGATGCCACCACCTCTCTGGGTGACCTGTTCCAGTGCTTCACCACCCTCCTACTTAAAAAGTTTTTCCTAATATCCAACCTCAACTTCCCTTGCTGCAACTGGAGCCCATTGCTCCTTGTTCTGTCAAGGAGCATCCCTCCCTTTCTTCCCCCTTCTTTAATTGCCTCCTGTTGCATCTGATCTGAAATGAGATTACAAGCGCTCCAAGGCTGGGATCCTTTGTGATGATGATTTTTAGTAGAGAACTACCTAGGACAGGGGTTCCCCAACTGTGGTGCACATACCCCTGGGGGTATGCAAGACATCTCTGGGGTGCACAGGAGAAACTGTGTAATGGCAGATTTAATTTTCCTTATAATAATAATAATTGGCATTTAAGGGGTTAGAATATAAAACGTATACTAGTAAGCGTATGCAGGCAGCTGGTAAATCTGGAGGGATTATGCAATAAGAAAAAGTTTGAGAACCTAGTCTAATCCTCACCGGAGAGGGGCTGTATGGATACACTGCAAAGAAACAGGCCCTGCCCTGTAGTATTTCCAACCTTGGTCTAAAATGAGAGGCAAGGGGTAGTTCAGCAAACAGACAGGAGATGCACAAAGTACCCACGTGATGACTAGGAGACACGCAATGTCCATAAAGTTTCCCTGTAGGGCATCTGCAATCGAGAGCAGAGCCCCTGCTGCCTGCTTTGCCTTATGGAGAGGTCTATGGGAAACTTGGGAAGTTTTCCCAGAATTAGACCCCTTCTGCAGGCTGCTCCAGGTAGATGTAGCCGTAAATCGGGAAGATTGCCCTCCAGTAACACAGGGTTGCCCTCAGAGCGATGGTATGTCTGGAAGGGCTTTCCACGAAGCTGCCTGCAGGCATTCAGGTTGGCATTTTTTAACTCAAACAGGCCAAATGTGTTGACCGGCCCTACAAAACTTCCCACAACTTGAGACCGACTCTCGCTCACTCTTGGCATTTACTGTTGCAAATGCATCACCCTTACTTCTGCCTCCCTGCCCACCCCTTTGCTCTGTTCCCTTTTAATTTTACAACTTCCTGAGCTCCACGCGGCAAAATCGATAAGTAATTTAGAGCCCGGCAAATACAGAGGAAAACAAGTTATTTTGCACTTTTATAAATATTTTGAAGGCAGAATTATCTGAGCAAACAGGTGCTTGGCCGACTCAGCAGCCCATCCATCAGCATCACACAGCTAATTGCGTAGATCATACACATTTATAATTAGGAGACAAACAAACAAGAGTTTTAAAAACAACCCTCTCGAATCAGGCTGCTCATTTTAATATTTCTGATAAGCTCATTAAGAATAGATTTACACTCCCGGCTCTGTGCTTAACACTTGGGAGACTGGATCTGATCCCACGGAGGCGTAACACGGCTCCGGAGGAAATGCCCGATTTGGTTTCTTTTATCCAGGGCCTAGAAGGATCTCAATGACGCACTGAATCTGTTGTTGTTCAGGGCGAGATTTTGTTCCTATTTAGGGCTCTGATAACTCATTTAAATGTATTCCTAACATCCCTTGGCAGAGGCTATCCCCTTGAGACCTGCTTCAAAGGTCTCTGCTGCCGTGCCTGGGCCTTTAGTCAGTCCCAGGTGTCCTCAGGTGTCCTGCTTTCCCCGGCTCTGTTCTTTGATCCTAGAGATGCTGAAAGATGTCACCTACATTTCAGGGCAGGGAATAGAAAATAATTTTCTGCCATGACCCCAGGGTGTTTGGCAGGAGCGAAGATTGAGAGTTGGGTTTAGACACTATCACAGACTTCTTTCCCATTTTGCTTCCTATAGACCACGGAGGTTTTCACGGCTGTCATCAGTGGTGATCCTGTCTTATTTCAGCCAAAGTCCCAGGACAGCCAGGTGTTAATATTCAGTGTGAAGAGCAATGAAGTGCTTAACAAGCCAAACATTTGTATTGTTGCGAAGCCTCGGAGTTAGCACCACATTAAGGTGAATGAAGCAGTCCTCGTGTTGTTTCTTCAGAATCAAAGTAGTGCAGCAAGGGATGGTATTTGGACGGGTTTATGTAGCAGGTCAAATTTGGATGGCCTTCCTCACGCCGGGAGGACTGGAAACCTAATTTCAATCCAAACTGATCTTAAATGCTACCCCAGTTGATCTGGACGCAGGAAAGGGGTGATGTCTCCGTTCAAACCCCAGTCACGGGACGTCCTGAACATATTCTTTGTTTCATCAAATCACAGAAAATGGTTGGAAGGGACCTCAGGAGGTCACATCTAGTCCAACCCCCTGCTCCAAGCAGGACCAGCCCCAGCTACAGCATCCCAGCCAGGGCTTTGTCTACCCGGGTCTGCAACACCTCCAAGGATGGAGGCTGCACCACCTCTCTGGGTAGTGCTTCTGCACCCTACTCATGAGAAAGTTTTCCTAATATCTACCCCACATCTTCATTTCTATCCACAGCCCCAGTCTTGCTTTGACTACCAGTTTGGACTTGGGCCTCCAAATCAAAGCATAATTCAATCAAAGTTGCCCATTTTTACCATTCTCTCACTGCACCCATGTGAATATTTTGTTTCTGACTTGCTGGGAATCCCAGGATGCTAGGATCCCATGTGGTTTTGACTTCCAGTAAGATGTTCCCATGGCTCTAACGTTGTCACATTGCACATCAGCATGCCCAGCACTGCAGGGGTGGAACGACTCTCTTACACCCCTTTGGAAAGGTGGGATCAGTGGTGGAAGTGCATTGATCACAGCTGTGCATGTGCGTGTTAGTTTTGGTATCTATATAAACAGATTCGGTCATGAGGGGATGGGCATATTCTCCTGCAAATTGGCAGACCTCCATGCTCTGAAGGCATGTGTCCTTCTGCTCTTTCTAACATTTTCTGATCTGGTCTGCACTGGTGAGTGAGGCCACATCTCGAGTCCTGTGTCCAGTTTTCATCCTCCCGTTATAGAAAGGATGTGGACAGGTTGGAGAGAGTCCAGTGGAGGGCAATGGAAATGGTTGTGGGGCTGGGGGACAGGACTGGTGAGGAGAGACTGAGGGAAATGGGCTGATTGAGTCTGCAGAAGAGAAGACCGAGGAGGATTGAATACCAGCTTCACCTCCCTGCAGGGGGGCTGCAAAGAGCATGGAGCTGGGCTGGTCTCATTGGGGGCAGATGAGCAATGGGCTCAAGCTGTAGCAAGGGAAGTTGAGGTTGGATATGAGGAAAAACTTTTTAAGTAGGATGATAGTAAAACAGTGAACCAGGCTCCCCAGAGAGGTGATGGACTCTTCATCCTTGGAGGTATGTAAGACCCATCTCAACAAAGCCTTGGCTGGGATGATGTAGTTGGGGCTGGTCCTGCTTGGAGCAGGGGTTGGACTGGATGTGACCTCCTGAGCTCCCTTCCAACCTGAATTTTCTTGATTCCCTCGGTGGGTGACATAAGGTTACCAAACCTTTGGGTAAATTTGCCCCCTGAGCCATTTGTTTTACCCTTGGTCTTTTTCTTGGCTGCAGCTCTTATCTTCCTGAGCGTGCTGTTGTTATTCATCTGCATTGCCGTGCAGTCATCTCTGCAGGCCTCAGCCAGGTGCTGGGCAGTCTACTGTGGTAGACGATGACCGTCCTACAGAGCTTACCTGGTGGAAGACAAGTTCTTCCTGCCACGGGCCATCGCCATAAATGTTGACTGCTGCCTTGCGTGTCCGAACAAGACAGGCGACCAGCTGGTGGCCCCCACAACAGCCGGCTCTCGTGTGCCAGGGGAGGTCATTACGTGCCAGGTAGCACAGGAAAGCACAGCTCTGGGAAAATGCTGGACTAAGGACAAAGTGATTAGGTTCGGTTCATCAATGATGGCGCTAAATCATCTTACACTCCAGCGACTTTCACTTGCATGCACATTAAACCCATCATGAAATCCAACTGGTCGAGCCCGTGTCAAGATTTTTGTAAAATGTGATCACACTTGCTGTATGCGAGTCTATTCTTTGCTGGTGCATTTATGCTCCTGAAAGCTCTTGGGTTGGTAAACTGTGGATGATCCTAAAGGCAGGGATCTCCTCTGATAATCTTAACTTTGGCCCAGAAGGAGGTAAAAAATTGTTACTAAACTGAATGATGTCCACACTGATCCAACTTAGTGTTAGTCCATCAGCTGGAAGCAGTGCTTTTGCAATGGGTGAACCGATGCACACCCTAACATCCCGCAAGGTTTGATTTGTATATGACCCTGCCTTAAATTAAACATTTTGGACAAAGTCTCCAGTTTAGCCTGATTTATAGTGTTTTAATATATTGACTAAGCCAATATGATTCATGATGTCACTGCTTCTACCAAGTTCAACAGACAGGTATGAGTGTGTGTGTGTGTGAATCTGTCTAAGTTAACTAGATATCTAAACCATGCCACTCTCCACAGTACTGGAGAAAATAAATAATCCAGTAATAATAATAATAATAATCCTTAGCCCCTGAGTAACTCATTTTTCCCAAGTGATTTGTAAATATTAACTAATTCCCGCGGCCCAATTTAGAGAGACGAATACACGAATGCTCCCATTTTACAGAGAAGATAACTGAGGCATGGAGGCAGGAACTAGCCTGCCCTGTGTCTCAGGACTCAGAAAGTTAGGATTAGTCACAGACCACTGCTGCAAGCAGGGGAGAAGCCCTCCATACACCGTTGCCGATGCGAGGTCAGGGGATACCGGCGCAGACACACACATGCAATATCAGTGGTGATAATTTGCTCGCATGATCCTCTCTCATCCATTGATATCAGAGCACTCTTCACGAATGAGTCTCGTGCATGAAGAGTGGTGCATCCCCATTTTGCAGACAAGGTAAGTGAGTCAAGGGAGGTCAACCGAGTCAAGTCGCTTGCCCACTGAAAGTCCAGGACACTTAGGAACAGAGCCCAAAGATCTTGCTTGCCAGCCCTGCTCTGCCCTAGACCTCGACTGCCTTTCTACCGCGCACGCGGGCAGGTTTGACTGGTGCACGCAGGAGGCTGATGCAAGGGACGCCAACCACACACAGATCCCAGCTCCTCTCCCCCGCCACATTTCCTACCCGGTGAGTCATGCACGGCGAGGCCAGGCCTGGATCAAACCGAGGTGTGCGCTAGTCAGAGGATATTATTTTGCTGGACAGAATATCTCATCTTTCCACACTCACGACCTGTTTATTGACTGCTGAGATAAAACTGCCGTGCATTTAATTCAGGTGGAAAGAGGTCCAGCTGAGCAAGAGGGCTGGTGCCCTGCCAAGCAGTAATTAAAAACCTTGATTTATCATAGAATAAACACTGACTAAGAGAGGTACGTTCACAGACCACTAAGCAAGCAAGTGGAGGGAGTGATGGGGGTAGGGAGAGGATGATAGCTTCTTTCTAAAGTTTCTTTCTGTTGTTTATTCCCCCCTTCCCTCCAGGTCTAATAATCCATGAAGGGCCCTCAGTTTACCGGATTTTTAAACGGTGGCAGGCGGTAAATCAGCAGTGGAAAGTGCTGAACTATGACAAAACAAAGGACATGGAGGAACAAAAAACAGGGACCAGGACAAACCAACGACCCTCTTCCCAAACCAACCATTCGTCCTCCACCGGTGGTGCAGCCAGCAACTCCACTCCCGCCGACAACGGGGCTCGGGGCACCGGCCATGCCACGGGCACCCTCTCTGACCACCACTGTGCTTATACCATCCTGCATATACTCAGCCACCTGAGGCCTCACGAACAGAGGAGCCAATCTAGCACTAACAGAGAGCTCGTTATGAGGGTTACGACGGTCTGAGCTAAGATTTCTGGAGGCCTTAACGCGAAGCAGAGGAGCCGAGGAACTCTACCGCAGAGGAGCATGGTGTGCCTTTTTCTTTCTTTGTTTCTTTTTTCCTTTCTTTCCGTTTTCTTCTTTGTAGCTGCACAAGGAGCATACGCGACACGTGGCCAACTGAGGAGGAAGGAGAGGCAGAGCCGCGCACCCATGCTGAAGAGGTTCATTTTTTTTTCCAGCCAGTAAATATTAAAACACAAAAAAAAAAAAAAAAAAAAACAACCAACAAAACAAGTGCAATACAGACTAAAAACTGAGTAGGCAGAGGTTTGGGGGCACACAGAGGAACAGCTGGTATTAGCATGTCTTACAAGTTTTATTACCTGGGATGGGTAACGTTCGTTTTCTACATACATCCACACACGCACGCACGCGCGCACACCCCCCGCACGCAGAGTGGGATGGCGGCAACCGGAGGGAGCGAAGGAAGCAAAGTATTTTGGAGTATTTGTCAAACCGGGGGACCCAGGGATGGGAGTCGTTGCGTTTCCTACATCGTTCTGGAGCCCTGTACTGTTTGTGATGGGATATTTCCAATGAAATGGCTTGGGATTTTCAGTATTGATTTAAAAAAGAGAGAGAGAGAGAGAGAGAGAAAGGCAATTCCTTCCAAATTTCACCAAAACCACCCCCCTGATTTCACAGCTTCCCACCAAAGGAGGCTCGGGGAGGGGGGGCCTGGGAGGGGAGTCGCGTGACCTTTGGATGTTTGGGCGAATGTTGTACAGAAATGTTCGGCGGGTGTTTTCAAGCACAAGTCCTGGTGTGATTTATGCCTTCATGACCCCAAACTCAGCGCCCAACCTTTCTCACTCATGGAAACCATCTTCCAGGTTACCTTCCTCCCATTGCCCCCGGCTGAGCGCACGGGGCCAGGCCCAGCCCCGCGGGGTTTCTCCTGCGCCTTGATTCATCCACTCATCAGACACGTATTGATTTTTCGGATGTGTGTATCCCCGCATCAGAGTCTCTCTTGGTCCTCTAGGTTAAGCCCTCAATCTCCGGTTTGTTAGTTCATCGTCTAGTCTATGCCATTCAATCATTCAGCAGAGACTTTAGTCTGCAGAGGGAGCACAGTCCCTTCCTTACTTTATTACACTTTTAATAAGTGTCCTTCTCTTAGGACTTCTCCATGGAGGTGCCAGTTGCTCTTCAAGAACACTCTCTTTCAATGCACAATGGCTGAATCCTTTGTGGGTATTAAAGGGACACTGTCAAGTACTTTTTAAATAGTTTTTAGGGTTTTTTTATTACTCTCCATTGTTTGTAATATTCTCTTTAAAAGCTTGAAAATAAAATTTCTTTCCTACTGATTTCGTCCTTTTCCATTTGACATACGCTCTTCTCCCCGCTTCCCCCACCTCCGCTCACGCCACTCCCTTCCACCTCTCTCCCTCCTCCTCCTCCCCCTTCCTCCCCTCGTACCGTAACCGGGTGTCAAACGTGGCCGCGCACGGTTTACGTCCTTTCCACGTGCCCCGGCATCACTGAAGACGAGTGCCCCAGCCCCGAGGAGCGGAGCTGTCTTGTTACCCTCGCATCAGCAGACGAGCAACCAGTACCAATATCGGGCGTTAACTAGGTCTGGAGCAATGGCAGTCACAATTTCAGCCCCCAAGTCTGGCCATTGGCCGCCCAGAGCCAAATAAAAGCGCCTAAATCACATTGGCTTGATTTTTCAGACGGGCTGAGCTGCGGTTTTGTGCTACCAACCTTCGCCATAAGACCGAAACACCTCTCGCAGCCTCCACTGGATGCTCAGCGCCTCTGAAAAGCAGGTAGTGCTGAATTGGGCCCCTGCCCGTGGACTCCCATTGCCTCATTTATGGCATCCAGACTTGAAACTGCCAGCCGTCCAGTGATGTAGAGCACCGATGAGAGCGGTGTTTTACGGGAGGTCACGTTTTAGGCCTAAATTACTTGACAGTGTCCCTTTGAATACCAAAATACACCAAAACAGGAGTTATGGCAGATGGGGAGTGAGATGAGGCACAGAAGCAGAGTTGAGCTTTGTCCTAAATGACCCAAAATGGGCTTACCCTGAAAGAGCCACATGCACGGAGATGATCTCGGGGGTATTTGGCCTGTCTGCGGTCTGCCAAAAGAGTGCTTTTGGGTGCTGGGGGACAGGCAGTGTTGAACAGCCCTAGAAGCAGCTCCCCAAAACAGCAGGTGCTGGAGGGAGCGTGTCCTTCCTCGGGCTGCTCCCACGGCCAGGGATAGAAAAGTGCAATCAAAGCAAACGATCCCCGTGTTGACGGACACTTGTGGTGCAGATGGGGAGGCAATTGGCCGGGTCTCCCCCACCTTCCCCTGACATTTAGTAAGGGAAAACCTGTCCTTTCCTCGGGGCGAGCAGGCTGTGGACAAGCATCGGGGCAGAAGCACGTCTCAGCCTGAAAGAGAGGCACGGTCCGGGCGCAGGACTTCATCATCTCACTCCAGCTCTGCCGTTGACTCTCTGTAGCCTTGAACAAGTTCCTGAACCTTCTGGCTCAGCTCCCCATCCACAAAATGGGGACAATAATACTTACCTACCTCACAGGGGGGTTGTGAGCATCCACGTTCATGAAGCCCGCTAAAGCACCAAGTCCCGTCCGTACCCGAGAGGGTAACCAACTGGTCAGTGGGAATGGGCACCACACTGCTTGTCTGGATGCAAGCCAACCAGCTCACCTAGGTGTATCATAGCCCCTACACCACTACCGGGGACTCTCCTGTTGCTAACATGGGTGGGGTGCTGTCCCGAGTCCCATCCCCTCTGTTGCATGAAGCTCTGGATGGCTGTGGCGTGCGGCGTAGTGACAACCGTGGTGTCCCGCTCGGCCAGGGATTTGTTACGACATTTTCTACATACATGTTTTCCATACATTGTGCTTAGAAATAAACTTTCCAGTTACAGCTGGCATTTCTGGGTCTCTGCGGTTGAGTGGCAGCAGCGTGCATCCTGCCTACAAGTCCTTTGTGTCTGTCTGACTGAACGCCATCCAGAGCCCAACGCCGAGGCGGTGACCTTCCAAGAGTTTTTTGTTTGCAAATCAAAGACCTATCTCACCTGGGTTCATTTGCCCATCATAAGCATCCTGTCCTGGTCAGCGATTGCTGGTCAATCCTTTGGTGATGAGAAGCACATGGATACCAAGGTAGATAATAAAGGGAGTTGGAAATTGGTCCGAGCAGTTTCCTAGGCATGTTAGCTGTCCATCTGAGAGCTGCCACCAACCCAGCAGGCCCCAAGAGGCCAGGTGTAAGTGGAAACTCTGCGGTCAGATCAGCTCATTTCTGAATGAAAAGATGCTGGGTCTCTGAGGCTGCTGGACTGAGAGCGAAGGGTGCAAGTTTGGGGTTTGGTTTGGTTTCCGGCAGCAATACCAATGAGCATCTTCTCCCCACAGCAGTTTCCTCTGCTGTCTCCCCGCTCTTTCGGCCGCTCTGCAGCCCTTTGCAAGGTGCAAATAGGAGGTCATTTGCCCCTGAGCTCTTAGCTAGAGCCTGAACACCACGCTGTGTAGAGGAGAGGGCCACAACAGCAAGTGGGACGAGGAGCCGGTGCTAAAAAGTGCTGCTCCACAGAAGGCAACTCTTCACTGGCCTCTCTTCCCCAGCACTGCGCACCTTGCCTGCTTTCTTGGGCTCTCTTTGCTTTGGAAGAGGGGTTCGCTGCAAAGCAGCCACATCTGCAAACTGCGTGGACAGAAGGAAGCAGAGTCCAGCCGCTGTTTCTCTGGGTGCAGAAACCCCACATCTGAGCACTGGGCGCCACCCAGTTTTTGTGCTTAATGCACCAGCCGGGGGAGACCGATGGATCGGAGATCGGGATTTCTTCCTTAGCTGTGATGGGGCACTTCGTGCCTTCTTGGGGATGTTTCTGCCAGCTCTGAAATCTGTCCATACTACCTTCTTCCCCCCAAATGGCTGCTGGTCTGCATTGCTCTTCCATTAGCTGCACAAACCCTCCCCTTTTAAGTGCCGACCCTGCAAGGACTCCTTCCTCCCACGTTCCCTGCAAGGGCTCACGCGCAGACTGAGACTGTACTCTGGACCCTTCACGGTCCCTGCTTCCACCTCCACTGCCCCTCCTCGAGTCCCGACCCTTGGGGTGGTCTGCACGCTTTCATCTGCACTCAGCTGGAAATCCGTGGCGCCTGCTGCCAACCAACACTCGCAGAGACCAAAATGCTAGTGCAAACCAGCACACACCGCTCCCCACTTCGGACGCCAGCGCTGGTGGGCTGGCTCTCGTGAGAAATACATGAGTTTTCCTCTTGTTTTGCTTTTAATAAGGCCGGGCCTGTGGTTTTCCAAGGGGGACCTTGATGGTATAGGTGGATCGTTCCACTACAGCGGATGGACCTCGAGGAAGAACAAATCAGCCGCATTTGAGTCAAGAAAAGCTACAAGAAGCGTGGGCGTGTTTCTCTCATTAAGGAGCAGAGACCCAGGTGCCAGCCTTTGCAAAGAGGCAGAAACAGTCAAATCCAGAGAGAGATTAGTTGTATTTTAACTCAGGGAGACAAGAAAAATCTTCTCACACCTTCCAGATCCCTGACGTTTCCTTCAGGCGCCGATTTGGCCAGTAGGCCCAGTATCCCAGCCAATCTCCTCTGGACTGGGACATTTTCTGGAGATCATCCTTCATGAGGACCAGAGGACCTCTGGCCTCGTCAGGCTGCTAGCCATCCCTCTTCAAGGGGCAGGCCTGCCCTTTCTGTCCCTCTTAACAGACCTGCCCCATGGCTCGAATGTCTTTTGGGTTGATGCCACACGGTGGGTGACACGTGCACAGTGTCACACGTGCAGTGATGGTGACCAGGCAAAGTCTTGCAGGGGGTAACCCATCCTCACGCAGGGTCTGAGCACATTTCAGCGCCGGCACTGCATCCAGGCAAGTAGGACCAGGAAGCCCATCCAGGACTCTCACCTGGCAGCAAAGAGCATGAGGGCAGGGAGCAAAGTGATTGCTTTCTCAATTTATGTTGTAAGTTCAGTCAGTTCCCAGCAGTCCAGCACAGTGAAGGAAAATCAGTGAGATCCAAAGAAACACTGATGTATCCTACTGAGATAAGGCCCCTTGGCTAGCGATGCATTTGCCTTAATGGCTAGCGTCTAGAGAGCTTCAACCCCATGCACCAGATTCACGACCTGCTGCATCCTTTTCATTTCTAGACCCAGGTTGCTCAATTCTGCACCTCGCTGTTGCTCTGCTTTTCCAGCCCTGGAGCAGAGACAACTACAGGATGAACGCCGTGGCCGGTTTGGCGAGAGGGCTCTATTGTCTGCCATGTATTCAAGCAACTCAGCTCAGTCGTGATCAAAAGCACATGAACGGGCGCCCAGAGATGAGAAACTAGTGCAGGATCTTATTGTATCAATACTTACCTCCTTGTTTGCATCTAAGGCAGATGTGCTGAATAAACCAACAGTTTTCCCATACAGACCATTCCCTCTGGTGAGATGAGTTTGACTTGGTGTAGTTATAGAAACACAGAATCACAGACAATGAGGGTTGAAGGGAGCTCAGGAGGTCACATCGAGTCCAACCCCCTGCTCCAAGCAGGACCGGCCCCAACTCCATCATCCCAGCCAAGGCTTTGTCTACTGGGGTCTTCAAAATCTCCAAGGATGGAGATTGCACCACCTCTCTAGATAAATTGTTTCAGTGCTTTACTATCCTCCTAGTGAGAAAGTTTTTCCTAATATCCAACCTCAACTTCCCTTGCGGCATCTTGAGCCCATTGCTCCTTGTCCTGTCACCACTGAGAACAGCCCAGCTCCATCTTCTTTGCAACCCCTTGCAGGGAGGTGAAGGTTTGTCATTGGAGGTTTGATCTAATATCTATTTTGTTGGATACAAGTAGAATCAACCCTGACATTTCTGAGTGGTTCAGAAAAAATATCTTAATTCATTATTCAAATTACCTCCACATCATTAAATGAGTTTGTGCTTTGGAAAGAGAGAATGAAGTCATTCCAGTTCTAAAAGAGGAGAAACAAGTTTAAGAAATTACTACTTTCCCCCCATCTCAAGATAAATAAACTGGAAAGCATATTTACTCTACCGAATCTCAAAAATAAAAAGAAAGTCATGGCAAGAGCTTTTGAATGGCATGATCTTATGCTAAGCAAACAAATTGGAGAAAGAAAATGATCGTGTGGGATTCTTGTCCAATTCTCTGGTCCTATTGTTTCTAAAATGTACATTAGGAAATAGAGATCCATGGCTCTTTGAGCAGATCATAGGCGAAGGGTCCCTTTGAAACTATCTGAGTCATACTCAATCAAGCACAAAGATGTATTAGCACAAGGACCTGGAGCCACAGGAGCCAGTTTAATTGACAAGAGACGGTGTCCTCGGACATGGGGAAAGAGAAAGAGAGATTGTCTCCTATGCCACGGTGGCAGCGCTTTTCCTAGGCCACGCTGGCGGTGTTGATCCCAGCCAGTTTATGCTCAGTCCATAAGCAGCCTGTTTTTCCAAGTGTTTTGGAAAGCAGTGATGTTTTTTCAGAGCACAGCGAGCTGAGGAAAATAAAAATTAGGATCTGAGACAACAAGGAGAAACTATTCCCTACATTTTGTTACCGTCACATGTCAAGACCTGCTTTATGGGGCTGAACAAGGATCTGGGTTCATGTCCCTGCCTGCCCAAGGCCCGCCGTGCTACCTGCCAATAACCCCCGCACCTTCCCACAGTGTAACTTTCTACCAAGTGATTAGAGAATCCCTCCAGGTAACGATCATTAGCCAGCAACGATGTATGGTAATGACCGGTGGTTTGGCCAACGCAGCTTTCAGCATTCCCCTTCCCTATTTTTGCCATCACAGCAGTGCGGTGACATCAAAATGTCATTCTTACAATGTCAAGTCCAAATCACGGTTGCTGATGTCAATGTGTCCCAAAAGTCAAGTCAATATTTGCAGGCAGGTACAAACTTTGGGCATTAGCAACTGTACAAAAACCCAAGCGTCTCCTCTGGACCCCAGGGTGCAGGTGGCAGGCAGACATCCTCCTGCATTCAGAATGTGCTTTGGTACCAACGCTCGTCAACAGCATCACAGTCCTTGAGGATCCAGAAACTTGGATATATTGTCCATCCTTGCATGGTCCAAGTCTATAGTGCCCATCCTTGCATGGTGCAAGACTGCCAGAGCTACCTCTCTGTAGCTCTTCCAGGCTCCATTTTTCCCTACCACACTTGTATTGCCTGTTAGGGCGATTCTACATCCTCGTCCTCCCTTTAATCTCTACATGGGAGGAGGATGCAGTGCAACTGGCCAAGCCCAATATCCCCCGAGACAGAAAAATGGGATTCTCTGAACCCAGGGCCACAATATTTAGCTCCGGTTCCTAAGAGTTATGTTCCCTATTCGCTCTCTCACCCGTTACAACCCTACCCTTCCTGGGTCCATGACACTGGGGGGCCCATTGCAGTGAGGGGCAAAGCAACGCATGCATAGGAGGGTGTCAAAAGCCCTGCTTGTCCGTGCCGACAGACATGCACCTGGACTGCTGAGCCCAGACCAGCCTCTTCTAGGTGCTCCCCAATCCAGGCTGGCGCCACTCTACGGCCTTGCGCTAAGTGCTGCAAAGCTGCTGTTTTCTTACCTCAAGGTAACATGCACGCGTAGCACGGTCGCTACCGTGTTTTGCTAAGGTCCCAGAAGTGTAAGTTCAAGCCCTGTTGGCCTGAATGCTCTCCCCGGTCATCCCCGCCCCATCAAAGATAGGCAGATGCCTGATACAAGATGCACCACTTGCCTGGGTGGCTCTGGGAGTAGGAACAGCCCGTTTCCCCCGTGTGAGCCCAACGGGCTCAGACAGACCCCTGATATAACGCTTGAGCTAGCGTGCATGAACTATCCCAAGTTCAAACCATAACCAGGACGGCGCCCTTGAGTTTTACCACCAGATAAGCCCGGAGATAACTCCCTACCTGGAGTTGACCTCGTCTAGTTTTAACACGGTAAACCTCAAGTGCGTTGTCCACCTTGGGTTTGACAAGCTGGCGCGGCACGTAGGGTGGCCGACTCTGTCCGAATCTATTCCGGGAGGTTTCAGGAACGCCAACATGCCCACGACACACAACACGAACGTGCTCATGTATATCAGTTACGGATTACGGCGCATAGCCTTGACGCCAGGATGGCACGTGCACATTTTCAACCCCACCCCAGACTACTATATAATTCAGATTCAACGTTTAATATTTATTTGAATGAATGATCTATCATTTATTGCCCAGGTGGCTCTCAGCAGTCTCCTGGAGATGTATATCTAATTCCTGGAGGCTTCGGGATGATCCCAGAGGGTTGGCAACCCTCGGGTGCAGTTGGGGAGTTCCTGAGAAACTGGACCGGACTGAAAAGCACCCTCTCACCAGTCCAGATCATGCCCAGTACTTACCCCAGGGTAAAAAGCATATGGATTTCAGCTGTGCAGACAAGGCACAGGTGGCAGTTCCCTGAGAGCAGAAGCAAAGCACTGTGCCGGATCTTCAGTTCCCTCCAGGTAGGCAGGTGGCAAGAAGGGCAGCAGTTGGAGAGGGCATTTCCCTGGGTCTTCACCCCCTGTCACGTGCGCTCGCAGCTACCAGGCCAATTCTGCGCCTGCTCTGACCCGTACATCACTGCCGAGCGCCGGGGTCTGATCCACTGCTGAGGTGGGTCCCCGAGAGGCGCGATGTGTCCCTTCCTGGATCATTGAACCCCGCTGATCTGAATCACGATGTCCATGAACCAATGAGACTAAGCCACTGTGTGTGTCCACATGAAAATCCTCCATTTGAGACTTTCTATGGAGGCTTCTGGGGGTTCAGGAACATTAATTTTTGGCAGGCACCAAGGAGGGGAAAAAAATCGAGGCTGCAGTTTAAGCCTTACATGCCTCCCTTGGGGATGGTTTTTGTTGAAAGGAATGGCCATGCTGACTTGTGTTGCTGTCCCGTCGTTCTCCTGAATCCAGACTGGAAACTTCCAAGTGCTCTTCATGAGCTGGGGTTTATTAGAAAACTATTCTTAGCTGCTTAAGGTTGTTTTCTAATGAAAATATCCATAATAAAACAAATGGAAATGAAAGACTCTGTTAATCTTTTTCCTCTCCTGCTCTGTTAACCTGTAACACACTGTGAAACCGGCTTCCTCTGTTTATTGCCATTCCCAGTCAATAAAGCTCTTGATTTCTCGCCATGACTCACAAAGGCCCTTATGCAGCGAACTTTGTCATCTGCCTTCGTGCCCTGAACAGATGTCACGGTTTGACGTGGAGGGTTTACAAATACATAAATCAGATGCGTCGTTTTTCTTATTACACTTATTATCAGCTAGCATTTATCACTTTTTTCTTTATAGCTCAGCGCGGTGGAAGCCATTAAAACCTAGCGTTTGCCAGTCCTTGCTACCCAGCTGGTGCGGCTCCTGAATCTCGGGGTGGAAAAGCGTGGTGAGTTTAGATCTCATCACTTGACAAAGTCTGGCAAACACCAGCATCTCAATAGCAGCCACTGTACATGTAGGACCTTTTTTCAGGGAAGTGCTTCACGGTCACAGAGGTAGCAGAGTCAGGCCCTAGGTGAGTGCTTGAGAGATGAAAAGTGCTGGGCAAAGTTCACGCCCGTGCTAATGCGCACAACAGGTAGGATAGGCACAAATGGGGAAACTGAGGCAGGGAGAAACAACTGGGCTGAGATCACAGACAGAGCTGGATGCTCCCGCTTCTCACACCTGCACTCGTGCCACCAAAGCACCTCCCAAAACTGACCCCGGCTTCTGTGGTCCGTGCTGGACGGCTGGCACGTGGTCCCTGCAGACACGCTGTCCTGGGTGTGCGGAGAGGAACAATCGCAGCGTTTCCTGCACTGTCCCCACCAGCCCCCCCATCCTCCATCCTGTGGCCAGAGGGAGATGCTGCTGAGAGGCATTTTGTTTAAAATCCCTCGCGAGCACCAAAGCGACAAAGCCGGGATGCAATACACCCAAATCCCGGCCGCCTCGTTGGGGCTCAGACGCGTTCAAGGTGGATTTCACACCAAGTTCCCCAGGATGGTTCGGACAAACCATCGTGCCTGGGCTGATCCTTCGGGATTCGGACCTGACTTCGAACACCCCTGGGTTCAGACATCTCGGCTGCGGTGGGCGGGGGTGCAAATGGTTTAACCAGGACAAGGATGGCGGCAATTTGGTCTAGGACTTTCAGCAGCCCGCAAAGCCAAAAAGAATTGCAACACAATGAATGGAAAGCTGCACGCACCTGGTAAGCACGGCCTCTCGCTATAATACCCCAGTCTGCAGGTTCAAGTCTCGGAGCATCCGCGGCATTTCCCAAAGCATCTGGAGGACGTGACTCCCCAAGGAAAATGTCTGACAATCATCTGCACCTTCCCTGCCAAAGCTGCAGCCATAAAACAGATCAAGCAGCAGGCTGGGTTATTAATTTAAAATCAAGACCTACTAGTGCCTGCTCCGCTGCAGGCAATGGGAGTCTCTTCCTTGACTTCAACGGGGTTGGCCTAGGATCAGACTGCAGCCTCGGGACCTCCCAGTGGTTTCCTATGACTCCTGGTGATAGGATCATGGTAGTGAGATGTAGAAAGCACAGCTGGGGAGTGAGTCCAATTCCTCTGCCAAGGTAGGGCCGATTAAATTTGTGCATAATCCATTGCTTCGGCCCTTCCCTGATACCGCTAGGTCCAAATTATAGATGAAAATGAATCCGGTAGGGCAGGACATCTGACATTAGGTGGATGCAGCGGGATGCATACATTTGGACTTGCTTTGTGTCGTTGCAGGTATGTGGGATCTGAAGCTCACTAAGGGCGCGTGTCTAACCAGCACACACTTCGCGCGCATTGGCTGCTTGTCGCCCTGAGGTCTCTACCTGCCTGCCTCTTTGGCATGAAATGAAATGCAAATGCCTGCCTGCCTGTTTGCCTCTCCACCTCGAGCAGGGGTTGTTCCTCCGTGTCCTCTCTTGCTCAGTGTAGTGTATGAGCAAACACGTGTACAAGCACCCTGGCAGGATATTGTCCGTGCGCTGCACCAGGAGAAGGACCACACGGGCTGGCTTGTCGGCACGAACTCGCCCGGGTTTATCACCGACAAAGCACCAACTCGCTGACGGGCTGGTCCAAGATGTCGTCCCATGTGCTTCTGGTAAGACACAGGCATCGTTCACGCTTGTTGGTGTCCCCTAAACCTGGTGCAAATCCCAAAGATTGCTCATCCTTCTTGTGCGCCTGGATCAAAGCAATTCTGTGCATTTATATAACAAACCCTGTGGTCTGTCACGGGCAGTCTGGTGGTCTCATTCAGCCTGCTTTGCTCAATGCTCTTAGCAAAAGCTTTATATGAGTTTATATTGAGTTCATCTGTGCTTTTATTAATCAGGACTCCAGTGAGGCGTACACTACATTGATTGCTAGGGCGTCTATAGGCTCCTGCCTGCAAAAAGCTGCTCTTATGGCTTGCCCACCCCATGATCCGAGGGTGGGTGCTCAACCTACCACAGCCTGTGCAGCAATTGTCGTCCGGTGGACTGGGCAAGGGTCTGGTCAATGTGGGCTCTGCTTCTGGCTCTGATATTCTTTTTCAAGTGCTCGATGCCCCATGCCGCAGGAGTTTTCCATGTGCCTGCTCTTGCCCCATGATAAGGAAAATGAATCTACAGTATCTTAGCCCTGAATGAAAGAAAGGGATATGTTAATTCAATTTAATTCTCCTAGTACAAGGTAAGAGCAGCCACACAGGCAATTACCGTGGAGCAGCCGCGGTGCAATAAAGCCCCTCAACTCCCTGTGATTTATTTGCCTCTATCCTTACTATGGTGTCCTTACCTTATTGAAGTCCTCAGCTAGTTCCCTTTTAGTCTCTCTGTGCTTCCCCCTTGATAAAAAGTGCAGGATGTCACTTGTATACGCTCACTGAGCACTTGGAAATCTCTCAATGAGCATCATTTTGAACGTGACTCACTCACTCATAGAAAAGCAGAGCTGGCAGGACCCTTGGGGAGGTCACATCTAGTCCCAACCGCCGACTCAAGGATCGTCCCTGGCTAAACCATCCCAATGACGATTCCTCACTGACCACAAAAACCCTACACATCTGAGCCGGAGCCGGAGCCGCACCACACTTCTCTTCTAGCAGAGAATAATTAAGATGTCACTCTCTCTCTCTCTCATTCTGAATTTTGCTGCAAGCTAGGAGCAACAATTAGCTAATTTGAACAGCGTCTCATTATTTAATGCACTAAATAACAACACATCTGGAAACGCATTTAATTCTTTAAAATGCTAACAGCGCTTTCTGGTTTTTTGGAAGCGCTATGAACTTTACTGTTTCATTCAAGTCTTGCTGTCTTTCTGAGCTGGCACGGGTCAGAGCATAATGGATTGTTTTCAGTGATGGAAAGAGGGGAAAAAAAGCCATGCTAAATCACATCATGCTGATACCCATTTGATAGGCAATCTCTGGCTTGCTTTCTTTTCATTTTTCCACCACCCAGACTACATTTTGTGCTGGGGAAAAGTATCCGACTGGCAGCTCTGGCAATGCCCCTTTGTTTCCTGCCCATGCAGGGTCCCTGCCTCCGTACACAGCAGCGTAAGAGTGATGTTGTAGCTGTGATGGTCCAGAAATTATGCAAAAGGCAAGGATTTCATTTATTGGACCAGCTATGTAGTTGAAATAAAGTTAGGTCTCACCCAAGGAAGAATGCCTTGCATTCAAACTTTATCCCAACTACGTAGTTGGTCCAATAAAAAATATCACCCTAAAAAGTCCTAGTGCACCATACGGGCCTTTGCAATGTGCTTCATCTGCAAAGATCACCTCTAAGAGATGCGAGAAGGGTCTGGTCTCCGTTGTCTCTTACAGCTTTGGTTCCTCGGCTCCTCGTGCCAAAGAAGGGACCAATTCAGGACAGTCCGGCCATGAGGAAGATGACCGCCCCGATTGCACGGGGAACCGGAGGGAGCCACCAAACATCACAACTAACTAAAGATCCAGGTGGAACGAGCCCTGCATCTCGCCGCTGGCCCGCGAGCCGTGTGGCTTCCTCCTTGCAAGCCTCTGCCCTGCTTTTCCAGAGGAGACTCGTGTCTTTTGGTGTCTAACCTGAGTCACGGCGTAGGGGCCTGATTCCCAAAGAGCAGATGCTCGTTTCCTGAAAGCCAAGTCCCTTCGAGATGCCCCAGTTTGAAAAGGCAAGCCTATGCCTCGAAGTAATCAGTGCCACTCCGGATACAGCAGCTATTATCAAACCGGGAGCTCTCCTAGGTTCGCGAGCAAGCCCGAGCAGACAGCTGCTCCGTAACAGCAAGGAAGCCGGGTCCACAATCAACACAATTTGTGCCTGCTGCTGCTGCATACAGCTCGAATAATTACACTGCCGCTTGCATCGAAAGCATCTCTCCGAGCTCGCGGGGAAATTCTCTTTGCTTGTCTAGAAACAACAGTATATATATATATATATATATATATATATATATATATATATCCAGGTAGATCGGAGCAGGTGTGACAGGTGCATCGTACCAGTTGGCCGTGATGAAAAGGGCTGTTTCAAGCTGGGGCAGCTTCTGGCTTAGAAAATGGCAACTGGAAATATTTAACCGGGGCAGTTACCTGCCAGTCTAAAGCAAACAAGCAAAAGAAAAAACCCCAGCCCTACAGGGATGTGTTGAGGCAGAAACACGTGGCCTGGGGAGAGCGGCGGGGCTCCTGGCACACTGCAGAAGTGGAGGTGTCTGTCGGTGCTGCTCTCCATCTGCCAGCTGGTTTTCCACCTCCACTGCCCCACTTGGGGGAAATACTCCGCTCAATTCGGGTCCCTGTTTTGTCAGCATCTGCCTGCCAGCCACCTTCTCCCCTTCCGATTTCTGTTTGGTTTTTAAAGGCAGCATCTGACGGGCAGACCTGACGACTAAAACCTCCGTTCTTCTGCACGGCCTCTTCAATACGAGAGCCCGCTACAGGGGCAGAGACATCGAAATGCTCGTGGGTGCCCTCGGATCAGCCGCTCGGTTCACGTTGGATGTCGAAGACCAGTCATGTCTACATTCTCCTTTTGGGCCAGATTTGAACCTGCATCACGTGGCCCGGTCACCCCTGAGCCATCTGGAGCCCTCCCGAAGTTTTGAAGCGTCGCTATTATTTTGCCAGGCGTCCGGGTTGTGGCCGTATTGGCCTAGAGGAAAAAGCAATCTGGGCTCGTGGTGGAGGCGAGATGTTTTATTACAAGATTTTTGCCAACGATTTTTTTTGGCAAAAATCTTGTTGGTCTAATAAAAGAGACGACATCTCCCATGAGCCCAGATTGCTATGATTTTGTGCACAGCTAGCTGTGCCCTTGACCCCATGCACAGACGGGCATGAAACGCGCTCCCTGGGTTTGGCCGGTAAGAGACTTTCCCCCCCATCTGCTGCCAGCCGACCTTCAGCATGCGCCTCTGTTGCCGCTGTTGATGCTCAGGAGGTTATGTAACCCGTCTACTATTTTGATTTAACCGGCTGAAAAAAACCGTATTGTTCCAATTTCTATTAATAAACAGAAGGGTTGTTCTTCCAGCGGTGGCTGCGTCCCGGTATAATGAGGATCACAAAGGCATGCCGACCAGCATGAATCAGCCGTCTCGTCCAATCAATAACGTTAATGAATTCAGCGGTTCTCATTGAACCTTGGCCTATGGGGGAGGGTGCGCGGGGGAAGGAGTCCTTAAAAAACTCAACGTTTTCCTTTCCCAAACCTCTTTTACTGATAAACCCAAGGTCTACGGGTTTATTTGTGGTTTTCCTACTCTTGTTTTTAATGAGTTCGTGCTCCTGCTAAATGACTTGAAAAAAAACACAACACCCTGCAGACTGCGCCAGCTGAATGAAATCTTCGAGTCGCAGCTTAGGAGAGCCAAATCCTTTGCTTTGCTCACGTCGCACATGGCTATGCTTGAGTGAGTCTCATTATTCAGAGTGAATTCAGCGCTGGGGCAAGGTGCTGCGTGGCTGGCCTGGGCAGCAGCTCTGCCAATGCACCTCATTTCTAACCTAAAAGGGTCACTGTCGGGGGGCAATGGGGGGGTGACACCCCCTCTCTGCTGAGCAAAGTGTATGCAACTCAATTAAATAAGTAAAACCCCATAAAACCCAGCATCAGCAACAGATGTTCTGCTGTAAATGGGAGAGGATATCATGAAGGCCATTAGACATCCTGGCAGAGACGGCAGTCAAATATGATGATGGGCAGGAGCCAAAAATGCGAGGGGAGGCAAGACAGCAGCGCTGGCCCCTGCCCCTTGGCTTCTCTGCAAGGAAGGAGCTAACTGCAATGGCTCTTTCTCGCGTGTGGACACGGCACTAATACTCACTAGCTCTCTACAGAAGACAACAAGCAGGCAATCAAGCTACTTCTGCTAGGAAATGGGGCAAGGGCACTGACGTTTCTCAGACGGGATGCCAACTGGAAGCAGCCTTTGGGCACCTCCAACCTGGGTGCAAACCAGCGACTTAGACCTGAGAGGTTTGCAAGCTTCACTTCCTAGCTCCTGCCTGCCTTGGGCAGGGGTTGGACTAGATGACCTCTGGATGAGGAGAAAGGATGTGGACAAGTTGAAGAGAGTCCAGTGGAGGGCAACAAAAATGGCTCGGGGGCACGTGGCTTGTAAGGAGACCTTAAGCAATTCAGTCACTAAGCAAAAAAGGAGTTTGTGTGCAACCCATCATTGATCATGCTTCTCTTCTGCTGGGCACCGAGGCCATCACACTGGTTTTCCCCAAGTCCTGAAGCGCGCGAGGACTTCTCTCCCGCTGAATTTCCCGTGAAAGTGCCAGCTTTAGAAGTGTAAATTGACTTCCACCCAAACTATCTCATCTTCCAGGCTGAACTCTGCCCTCACCTGTCAGAAATCCTAAAATTAGGGTCTCCCTGGATGCAGAATAATTATGGTAGAGGAATGGTGAAAATCATTTAACTCCTGCAATGACGACAGGGTGATGGCAGTTAGATTAAAGATGCCCTTTATGAACCGTCATAGAAGAAGCGAACATGATAATGAATGAGTTAATTACAGCAGCATTCAAGGCCAATGCTACCCATCTGCTGCCTTGATTAATTAAAGCTGATGACAAGGAGACCTTCTCGGGTCTGAAAGCAATTAATTGCCAGAGTCCGCAATAAATCTACCGGTATCTCTGACAGAGCAGACAGGACAGATCCACCTACAGCAAACCCCAACAGTGGGGAGCATCAAGGCTGAAGTGGAATCTGGAGTTTAAAATATCCCCAGTACATATGAGTGTTTAAATATAAGACAGAGACTTCAGGCCTATCCAGTGTCACTTCTAACATCCCTTCCTTTTCTTCTCATCTCTTCTTTCCTCTCTTTTATCTCTTCCTTCCTCTTAAGACGGTCAAGCCACATCTGGAGTGCTGTGTCCAGCTGTGGGCCCCCACTACAGAAAGGACGTGGACACATTGGAGAGAGTCCAGCGGAGGGCAATGCAAATGGTTGTGGGGCTGGGGGACAGGACTGGTGAGGAGAGGCTGAGGGAAATGGGCTGATTGAGTCTGCAGAAGAGAAGACCGAGGGGGATTGAATAGCAGCCTTCACCTCCCTGCAGGGGGCTGCAAAGAGGATGGAGCTGGGCTGGTCTCAGTGGGGGCAGATGACAGGACAAGGAGCAATGGGCTCAAACTGCAGCAAGGCAAGTTGAGGTTGGATGTTAGGAAAAACTTTCCCAACAGGAGGGTAGTAAAACATGGATCAGGCTTCCCAGAGAGGTGGTGGACTCTCTATCCTTGGAGGTTTTGAAGACCCGGCTAGGTAAAGCCTTGTCCGGGATGATGGAGTTGGGGCTGGTGCTGCTTGGAGCAGGGGGTTGGACTAGAGGTGACCTCCTGATGTCCCTTCCACCCTCATTTCCATTGATTTTATGATTCTAAGTCTCCAGAGCTTTTGGAGTGACAAAAAGGATCCGTTATGGGCCTGTCAGCCCAATTAGGAGGTAACGAGGCACTGAACCCATCCACTGCAGCCCGGATCTTCTGAACACAAGGTGTGGGGTCCGCTTCCCAGGTCACAACCGCCTTTCGGAGGGGTCAGAGCAGCATGCCCCGTCCACGTGCTCCTTGTGCTTGGGAGCACAGGCCCATCTCTCCAAAAAGACTCCCTGGGTTTGTTTTTCTGTTTCTTTTGTATTTGGAAGGTAGGAAAGCTGAGGTTGCCCAAGGGGAACAGCAAATCCAATCCCGCTGTGAAATTGTCTAACAGATGTTCGGTGCTGAGCCAGAACCTGAGAGAAACCAGAAAAGCCGAGAGGGGGGTTAGGCAGGAGCAAAGCGGTGCGAGGAGCAGTCGAAGATGAAGCAGAGCCGAGGAATCTGCGTATCGGCTATCGCAGACAACAGAAGAAGAATACCCCGGGAAGCAGGGAAGCCCCCCTCTCCCACCCCATATTTAGGAGTGGACCAAACCTAGTACATGCCCCGCTACCGCAGGAGGAAATGCGCCGGGTGGAGAGGGAACGGATTAAGCCATTTGTGTCTTTCATCCCATGAGAGCGTAGGGACCGGGAGCAAACCTATCACCGCACAGGAGGATCCAGCCTCTTATTTAATTCCCAAGGCTACTAAGGACAATCCTCCAAGGAGCATCCCTTGCTCTCCTAGGAGGACGGGTGGGTGCATCCCCCAGGCACTCTGGCTGTGAAAGATGGAGTTCCTGCAACAGGGTGATTTTTGCAAAACAACCTGTCCCGTGTTTCAGGAAAGCGGCCCCGGCTGTAAGTAATACCACCGTGCACACGGAGTCACTGCACGTTATCCCCGCGGGCTCGGGGTTTGCATTCCCTGGTGCAGGAGGTCTGCCAGCCCCCCAGAAAAGGCACCTAGCTGCTGAGGAGTCTGGATCACAACACGAATGGCCGGGCAGGGAAGGTGGAGGATTTGGGCATCGCTCTGCAGAACGGAGAAGGGGCCGTGACCTGCACCGTACATAGCAATAGGCAGAAGGAGAGGGGAGGGGGTTTCCGGACAGGCCCCACAGAAGGACTCCTTGTGTGCTTAGAAAGAGCTATGATGATGTGAATTTTGAGCCATCGCAGTTGTTCGCTCACTGTCTCTTCTGAAGCCTCCCATCCGAGGGAACGGGGGAGAGCAAGACTTCGCTGCAGAGCATCAGAGCAGGAGGAGTGCGGTCTGGCAAGGAGATGATCGCATAGGGGACAAAATCCTGTGTGAAAAGGCCCGATGTGCGGTAATTAAAGATTTAGGTGGCTTCGCATGCAGAGTGAGACGCCTTGCCAGGTGGCACGTTGGGTTTTAGCTCCCTGCAAAGTCGGCTGGAGTCACGTAGATAAAATCCCTTTTATTGCTTTGCAAAACGTAGTGGTGACTTGAATAAATCAGCCGGGCAACACATTGTGTGGACCCTGAGGATGATGATGATGATTCACCTCCCAGCCAGAAGGATCCTAGCAGCAATTTACTACACAAAACCAGCTTGCTGCTCCCCTTCCCTCCCTCCCTGCCATCTCAGCAGGTCCGGAAAGCTAGGCATGCCTCTCCCAGGCAGAAGACGCTCGAGGACCACTTTGCACCGGTGAAGAGGAGGGATGTGCTCGGTGGTCGCTCTGCTGCCATGAGCCGTAAAACCCAGACTTTCCTTCAGCTCTTACGTTAAGCTGGAGCATCCCATTGCCTGCCTGTGCTCTGCTAAATGGCATTTCAATCTAGGCGTGACTCCATCTCTGCGATGAATGAAGTGGTCCCCCGTGCCGACACATCTGTGAGAGGAAGGCCGCGCGCTATCGTAAGGACAAGACAGCGTTTATTAGCAATGATTAGGCAAGGTTTTCATAACACAGCTCTCGCTCTCCCTCCGAGTCAAGCGCAAACATCCGTGACAACTTGTAGCAGCGTGCAACGGTGCAATGCAATCCCCGACAACCGGGCTGCCTTCCAGCGCACATCGCAGGCTCAATGTAAGACTGGCAGAGTGTCATTGCTTACATGGGAGGCTGCGCAGGACGTGGGGATTAGCGTTTCAGCTCTTCCAGCCCAAAACGTGATGATTGCTGAATGATGAACACCTTGAATAGATATAAAAAGGGATCAGTGAGAGCTGCTGGGCCATTGGTTGGGATCACCCAGAGCAAAGGCA
>NW_005842335.1:568209-595708 GCF_000455745.1 Alligator sinensis | reverse complement strand
GAGCGGGTGCCAGTAAATAGAAGAGGATAAGGTGGGTTCCCATTAAAACCTTCCCCCATTTTAAACAGAGTGACTATTTCCATAACTTGCAGCGTCTTTCAAAACAGAAGATGCATTTAAAGGGCACGCACTGCGAATGAGAGGCTGATTTTCCAATTATCTAAAGAACACGGGGTCAGCGAAGAAAACTAATGGACCTGAAAGCAAGATGCGAAAAAGGCATTGCCAAACAGATGAGGTGGACATTTGCTAACTCAAATTGCAATAGCTCTTTGTCTTCATGTGCACAGAGGGGGATGAGAGACAGATGTCACATGCAGACCTAGATTTCCCAGCAGAAGAGGGGAAAGGAAATCAGGACAGACCAGATGTTGCAGGAATTACAATTTCGGAAGAGTAACCAAAGCGCACAACGCGCCGTTTGCATCCAGGTGAGCTCCAGCT
The DNA here is from genome assembly GCF_000455745.1 of Alligator sinensis. Taxonomy (NCBI): domain Eukaryota; kingdom Metazoa; phylum Chordata; order Crocodylia; family Alligatoridae; genus Alligator; species Alligator sinensis. Next base: position 595,264 of record NW_005842335.1, on the reverse strand, counting down.
GTCTCCGTATCGGAAAGGGAGCTCAGAGACTAAGCCTCGGCCAATGCATTTGAAATCCTCTTTGTGGGGGGGAAGGAGAAGTGGAGTGCTTAAAAATTGATTGAGATAACAGAAAATGTGACCAAAATCCCTGGGCTGAGCCTTGGACCTGTCGTGCATCTCTATGAGGCTCAGGAAGGTGCTCAATAGCATTTAAAAACGTTTGGAAAATGTTTGCATTTGGTTTGGGGTTTCATTTTTTTTAGATTTTGGCAAAACAAGCTCTTTCACACAAGATCTTTCCCAAGATCCCCGAGCCAGGTAAAGTTCCTGGATGGGACCCGCGGACCTGCTGTCACTGCCCATGGGGTGGCAAGAGTGGACTTGGACAGTAATGTGTGAGGACACAGAGGACAGCGCTGGGAAGCTCCCGTTACGGTCACACAGCTCAGAGGACACCTGTAAAGGCTGCACAGGACACATGGAGGGGAAAAATGAGGAAGGCCAGGACTAAAATTGAGCGAAAACTGCAAAACGGGATCTGTTTTGCACCTGTTGCACCCGCTTCCTGAGAATAACCAATCCGGCAAACCCAGAACCAGTGAATTGCAAGCACGCGCTAGGGAAAGCTCATGGAAAGTGATGCTCACATGCTTGTAACCACAGAGTTGCTTCCAGAAACCCAGTTTTGGGGGTTAAACTCAGCCAGATGAAACCCAGAAGCAGCCCCGATGACCGGTGGGGCCCAGTGAACCCCAGCTGAACTCCGCTTTCAAATGCAGAGCGCTCCCATCCCCGAGCTGCCACCCACGGCTTACTCACGCCGTCATTTCTGAAGCGTTTGCAAAAAATCCCAGTCTGCACAGGGCTAAATCCCAAGCAGAGTAAGGAGGAAAATTCATTATCAGAATGATGAATTATTTACTCAGCTACCGCGAGGATTTATGGTGCATAATGCAGATGGGCAAACTGGTTCAGCTCAAAACAGGCGTCACCTCTCATACGTGCGCCCAGCGCTTGCTGGTCTCTGAGTCCAGGGCATAGATGCTCTGCCTGTGCCCCAAAGCCAGAAAGGCCAAATCCTCTAAGGAAAGTTATTCTCACTCCCCTTCCATCTTGAGCACAAGCAGAAAGGACTGGCCAACCCCCAACCGGCCGGTGCTCAAGAGGTCTTTGGGCAAGCTCGGTAGGTCACGGGGACTGAGATCAGGGTTAGGTCAGTGAGCCTCAAAACCAAACCTTTCCAGCCAGACCTTTCAAAATAGATGAGGGGTAAGATCCAGCCGGACAATACAAATCTGTAAAATATGAACGGAAAAGTATTCGCCGGCACGGATGGGTGTGACTTCCTTCCCTTTCAGAGGACTTCTCAGCCGTGATCCTGGGCACCGTTTTGCTAATCTGCTGAATTCAGCATTCGCTCCTGCAAGCGGATCGGAGATGCGGGCTCTGCCTCAACCCTCATTTTAACTTTTAACATTAAATTAGCACCCCTCACCCCCCAGTCAAACTAAATAAGATGCACGCGTATTCCCAGCATTGCCATCCTCACCTGCTACAGCCTGGCTTCTTGCAGACCCTGGGGACGTCCCAGGGTGCGTTGAGGACACTAACTTTGAATCGCTGCCTATTGATCTCCGCCCAGGACCGGTCCTCGTGGCGATGCAGAAGAGCCCAGCAGAAGCTAACACCGTGCAAAACAAGCGTCACGTCGAATCAGAGACTCGGCAGCACATTTCCGTCCAAGCCTCTGCAAACCAAGAACGACACGACACAAGAGGAACGCACGGCTCGTGACACATCCTCCCCCCCTTTCCTAAGGACTCCAGTTCACACAGCGTCCTTCTCACGGTGGGAACGGAGGCACTAATTAGACTGGCACGTTAGACAGGTGCTAATTACATTCGCGATTTGCAGCTTCACAAGATTTTCTCCGTTGTGCCTTTCCAAGCGGTGAGAAGTGCCATCTACTTACTGGGAGGGCAAATAAAGCAAAAACACGTCGCTGGATATCGCTGTGCAGCCACTGCGTTGGGTGACGGGATGACATTGCACCGCCACCTCTTTGATTTCACACCGTAATGGGGAGAGGAGGAGGACGTACTCTTTCTCCCCGGAGAAAAGCAGCGAACGCTCCAGGGGCACGAGTTGATCCACAACAACGGCTGCCCTCGCTGCTGCAGCTGGGGACGGGTGCTTGGCCCGGGGAGTCGAAACCAGCTAGCTCTTACTGGTTTCTTCTCACACCAGCATACACAGAAGCCAGGCACTGGTGCTAAACCAGGAAAGGGGACAGCCGAACCTAGCTCACATTACTTATTTTGGGTGATTATTATGGGCCAGGCAGCCCTAGGCGGAAGGCCTGTATTTAAACCTGAAAGCACCCCAAGAATTGGCTTTGTGAAGGATGACGGTTAAATCTAGCCCTGAACTTTCCCCAAGTTTGAAGCTAGTCCTGGCGCTGGTATGTTAATTTGACTTGATTTGATTTGAGAGGCTCTTTCTCGGCTCTCACCCACGCTATCCGCTTCTCTTGCTAACCTGAGCTGTGGAGATCTGGGAGGGCAGGAAAGGCGCCGCACGCCGAGGAGGACAGCGCTGGCCAGCGAACCCAACAAAGCCCTGCCTTCTGCGTAAAGGCTCAAGCACTTTGCATCTCTTTAAGGTATTAGTTGGATTTATAAATCGGCTTATGTGAGGGCCTGAGGGGCACCAAGCGTAGTCTTAGATGCTCAGCGTGGCAGTGGAGAGAGGTATTTCAATATTAACCAGGAATGCAAATATTAACCGGTAATGCATCTGTAGATCCTTAAACGCATGAAGCGCCAAAGCTGTCTACAACACAAATGCACCATTTCACGCTGCCCTCCTCTCCAGCTCACGTCCGGACAACTCACCCACCAAAGCTCTCTCTCTTTTCCCCCCAAGGGAGCACTTGAAAGAAATAAAGGATTTAACCTGACAAAATCTGGTTCTTTACGACCACCTGACACCTATCGAGCTCAAAGCACTGTATATTCAAACATTCAAGAAATGGCAGTCTTCCCATTTCAGAGAGAGGGAAAACCAAGGCACAACAGACTCCAGCTCTCTCTAGTGCCCGCTCGTCTAGACTGCCTCATTTCTGGGTGCCTCGTTCGAGACCTCAGCGGCTAACTTTCAGAGAGGCTGAGCTCCCACGGCTGCTACCGATTTCCAGTATGTCTGAGCAACTTGCACAAGGTCGCAGGATGAATCCAGGAGTCCTTAGTCCCGGCCCCTGCTTGAACATGCCCTCCTATTGCCTTTCAGGACTGCCTGCCAGTACATGGGGCCTATAGTCTTACTAGTCAGGAAGACGTAGAGCAATCCTTGCTCTAAGATATCTACTCTCAGAGGCCAATGCCACCCGCGAGCCCTCAGCTGGGCCATCGCATGAGACCGACATGCTCACATGCAAGCATCTTGGGACAAGAGCCTTCTTGAAAAATCAAGTGCGAGTGGGCAATTCAATCCCCTGGATAGCGCTGCAACGGATCAGAAACGTGACCAGGCGAGCACAGATCTGTCTGGAAGGAAAGAGATTTGTCCCCTTTGTATTAGGATCACAGACACCGGAGTGAGTCAGCGAATCCCCACAAGGCCGCAGGTCTCGTCAGTCAGCCGAGTGCAATCTCAGATGGAAATCCCCTGGATACAGATAACGGCTTTTTTTTTTTTTTTTTTGTAATTTCTGGCTTATTAACTATTATATTTCTCCAGGAAAATGTAGGCCACACAAGGCGACTGCTAATGCAGCAATCAGTTTAAGATGGCTTGGAAAAAAAACAAATCATAATCCTACCTCCAACAACAAAGACATGCCTTCGCCTTTTTTATTTCCCCTGTCCAACTCCTAGTAACAAAAATAATTTTAAAAATGAGGAAATACACAGAAAGCTGTCCCAGATTTTGTCCCAGATACTGAAAGATGCTCACAGCAGGCAGCAATGAAGGCACTGGGGACTAAGATATATTTCCCTGAATCTCTACATGCGTTTATACCAATCCCAGCCTGTTGGTACCCGTTAGAGATGTGATGGGGCTGCTCTAAAGACCACCAAAGAGCCTATGGTCCCTAAGGCAACATGCCCTAATTAAGGTCCCTGAATCAGCATGCACTAATTGGGGGCTGATGGGGGACAGGACTCTTCTATCCTGCTCCTTTCGACACTTTGTGCCAGGGCGCAGTCAAGGTAGAGATGCATCTTACAGAGTACCTGAATCGGAGAGGCATAAGCTTTCGTGAGCAAGATATCACTTCATCAAATGCTAGGGTGTGAAGGGAAAGCTGGAACATACCTCTGGTACGACACTGGGCCAAGTCCAAGTTTGCCAACCCCCCAAAAAATTTTTTACTGATAAGCTAATTTTTTTTTTTTACTGAAACATGCTTTTACTGGTGTACGTTTTACATAAGACAAACATATCCCTTCTGCCAGAGCTTGGATGGCAGGAACAAGGACCAAGTTCAAATGTAGGGGTTTAATACCAACCAAATAAAAGTAAAAAGTTGGCAGATTGTCAGCAAAACACATTTTCTGAGGTTGGCACCCCTGCCTGACTACAGCAATGGTTTTACACTGTGCTACCCCCACCCCAAGAGTCCCCTACTCACCCCACACTCTAGTATCCCAAACAATACCTTATACCATGCTGCACGTGCCCAGCCCACCTCTGAACCTTGACCCCATCCCATCACAGACCCCCACTTGACACCTTGACCCCTTGCAGCCCCATAGCTCAATCCTAGCCACACTACCTCCTTCCCATCCTGCCCAGGGTTGTAAAGCCCTACAAGGTGAGAAGCGTTACAGGCAGGCAAGAGGACACAGCAGCAGCACATGGCTGGGGGGCCAATATTTTCTGCCAACATGAAGGTACCTGTGTACTGCAAATAAGTCACCCTTCAATCTTTGTGAAAAGCTTAAATAGATTGAACTTGTTATGTTATCCAATAGAAGGCATTTCAAGCCATCTCTGTGGCCTTTCTCTGCATCCTCTTAAAATTTGCAGAGGTATGAAACTGGCTAAAGCATGTAACACCCCCGGAGAGGCCCGCTTTTCTGAGACTGGCATTTCAGAAGCCAGGAGTGATGCAGCTGGCAGGACACCGCTGTTTTCTGGCCATGCTGAGCACCGAGAGAGCTGGCAGCTCAGACTCAGCTGGCATCCCCAAGCCTTTTGGTGCAACATGAAACTAGCTCCACTCTTGTAGCCCAGCCTCTTTCTCCAATTCTCCACCTTGCCCTATGTTTAAAGCCAGATTCAGCCTCTTTGCCTCAAATTCTCTCCTGTTCTGACCCCTTCGTACACTAAGGCAATCAGATGGAAATTAATCCTCCCCCCACACCCCACATTTCCATTTTCCCCAGATGTGTAACACCAGCTTTTGACAACTATTACAGGACCTAGCATGATCTAGGCCTTAGCACAAGGACCTTGAATCAGGACTGCTGGATAGAAATGACTTACTTCTGATGCTACTATTAGTCACGAGACCTGGGGCAGGGAACACAACCCCCTTTCTTCTTCTGCAAAGTGGTGATGATGCCTGCCTGCCTTTGAGGAGCACAGCGAGATCCCTCTATATCGGGCGCCACAGAAGTGCCCCATGTGAGCAGACATTTGCACTTTATACACTACTTGTGACAACTGCTAAGCGCTTTGAAAAGAGAGGTGCTATATACTAGGTTGAGTGCTTAAAAACAGTCAGCATTTATCCTGCTGCAGCATCAGCCTGTCCTATCCTCGTTACCGCTATCTGCTATGTATCGAGGAACCAAGACATGCTGACTTGTAGGGGGAAAGGCAGTGCCATGCAGAAATGCCTGAGTTGGCTCATCCACGCTAGCTGGCCTGGGTGCAGTGTCACTTTAATGCATTTCTGCCACTTCCGGTCTCAGTGCTTTTCCATTCACAGCTAGGTTGGTCATCTCTGTACAGCATCTTGCTGGGTAGGCTTTAATGCATTTCTGCCACTTCCGGTCTCAGCGCTTTTCCATTCACAGCTAGGTTGGTCGTCTCTGTACAGCATCTTGCTGGGTAGACATGCGCATAAAAGGCACGCACAACACATTAAGTCCTATCCTCGGGTCCCCAGACCATGAGAGCTCGTGCAAGAGCAGGGTGATGAAATGGTATAAATGTCTTTCTGCTTTGCAGCAGCAGCATCGCCCTCCTCGTGAGCCTCCCACACTCTCCCTGCCTCTCCTCCACCCTTGGTGTGATTTCCACCACAGGCTACGCAGAGATAAGAATGAAAATCACAATGTTAATCCAAAGGGTACGGAGTTATCAGACCAAACCTTTTTTGGCAGTTTTTCATTAATGGATATTTTGCTCTTCGTGTCATCTGCCTCTATGCCAGTGATGCTTAACCAGGGTCCCATGCTTTGAGATCCTTTCACGGGCGCCATAGGATGCCAAACAATATTAGCACAGTGAGGTTATGCACAAGATTCATGCAATAAACCCAGACGTTTCAAACAGAGATCTATATTGTGTTAGAAATGTTGTGACCCGTTGTGCTCTTTCTGCAACAACAACAAAAACACCCTATAATTTTTCTGTAGACAAAAAAAAAACCCACGTGAAAATTGAGAAGTGGCGTTTTTCTGAGAGGGGCCTTGAATCTAAACGGGGTGTCTTGAGTCTAACAAGGGGAGCCTTGAGCTTAAAATGATTGTGAACCACTGCTCTGCATCAATCCCTTCTTCCCAGTGTCCCTGGTACAGATGCCACGTGCTCCCTAATCCAGTCAGGGCTCATCTCCGCTGCACAGGGTTTATTGGGAGAGCAACGCCTGCAAACTGTCACTGATGGAGATGGGGTTTATACCAACAAAAGCCCTCCTGCACCAATATGCCTTATGTTCTCTGAAGCATGAGCTGCACCAACAAAGGGACTTCTCTGTAGAGCTGTATGGACACACTGGTATATTAATACCAACCTTAGTTGATCGGGGAGGAGAAGGGGAGGGTGCATATGGTCTGACAGTTTACAGCCTAAATCAGTGCTTCTCAACCAGGGTGCAACTGCGCCCTGGGGTGGCTTGAGATCCTTTTAAGGGTGTTGTGGGGTGCCACTAATTGTTAGCGCTGTTAAATGTGCAAATATGATTCACAAAATAAGCCTGGAGATTTCAAATAGGACATTCTGCCCTGTTGTGGTCTTTCTGAGCTCTCTGCAGCAGCAGATTTGTGCTAGCATTTTTCTGTAGGGCAAAAAAAGGGTGAAAACTGAGAGCTGGGGTGCATTGTGTCTAACTGCAGGGGCCTCAAGTCGAAAAAGGTTAGGAACCACTGGTCTAAATAGATAAATGAGACAGTGATTGAGAGGGGAAATGAGGCAGAGAGAGGGGGGGGTGACTTGATAAAGGTCACACAGCACATCAGTGGCAGAGCCAGTATTAAAACCCAGCTGTTCTGACTCCCAGCCCGCAGCCCTAGCTCCTCACTCGCACCATCCCTTGCTATAACAGGCTGGCCCCAAACCTGCCTCCAAACAATCCCAACATTTGAGTGTGTTGAAATAGGGATCAGAAGTTTGCAAGGCTAGCTCGTTACCGCAGGGTCGTTTGCATGCTCTAAGCTGTGCACATGTCCCTATCTCCTGCTACCGATAGTTTATTACAGTAAGTGCCGGCTGGTACGTGCAGCTCCTAGCGTTTCTACTGAGTGCTAGGTTGATGGCATCCATATTTTTAAGACGATGAAGGAGCTGGTGCATTATTCAGAAGGAGGCAGGCACTAAAGGACTAAACAGGCAGGAAATGTAAATCGATAGGAGGGGGCTCGGGGCCCATCATACTTAATGGTCTCTCTTTTGTCCATTGCTCCTACCCACAACGTAACAGCTGTCACGGTGCGTTCGGCAATCCTGCCAGATCCAAAATATTAGCAAGTATCCTGTGAAACAGCAGCACGGCTGTGGCTGGGACCGAGCTGGAGGACGGCTACGGCCAGATTGTTGTGGGGGATTTGACAACTTGCTGATCGCTGGGCGCATCTACACATTCATTAATGTCCTTTTGTTAATGTGCACTAAATTTAGTACCTCCATTACGAGGTACTAGGAAAAAATCCATTAGCCTATTTTTGAAAGGTGCATTAGTGAAAGCGCATGGGGGGGGGGGTGACGCTTTCATGCACATTAAAATAGGCTAATGCACATTAAAGTGCACATGTAGATGCATCCGTTGATCTCCACTCGGTATCGCTGGGTCCGTGAAAATGCCCCCATCACACGCGCACACAAACGCATCTCCATGGAGCCCTGGGAAAACGATTACGGGGAGCAAATGTTATGAGTTCCTGTGCTGCAGTATTGCTGTCCTCTGCACCAATACTGCCCCCAATATACTGCTCTTCGTGACCTCAGTCACCTGCAAAATTGAGGGTCTGTTTAGCACCTCTGTATCCCCCACTGATTTCAGTGGCGTGGCTCCTGGTTTAGAGAGGGGTGAGAGGAGAGTCAGATCCTGCAAGCACAAGGAGAACCAAAATCCTTCTGCAACAAGAGTCACAAGAAACAAATGCAGAACCAGCATCCTCCCCTCCACTTTCTCCACCAAAGCCTGGGCATCTTGGAGCTGCCAGGCAATCCGGAGAGGGAACAAACCGGCCTCGTTAAGAGAGCTTGTTCTCCATGCAAACTGAACAGCTTGTGTGTCAGCTCCCAGGACTGGGTTAAGGTCACTCCTTAGCAGCTTGGAAAAGCAGCAGGAGAGGCTGATGCAGCAGGGAATGAGCACAAAGTCTCTAGGCCAAATTCAGGGAGTACGTGACTGGTGAATTAGGTCAGCTTGTCCCCATGTAACGTTCAGTGAGTGGGTAGATGGTCCACGCCAAGGGCATGAGATGAGGCAGGATCTTTTCTTTATCACCCTCCTGCTTGCAAGTGGCTCTGCTTCCCTGTTCAGCTTCCTTGCTCTGTAACGGCGGCACTGTGGAATTGGCGCCCGCCGTGCCCTTCCTTCCCCCCGAGGTCTGCTTTCCTGATCGAGTGAACCCGCCACTACATCGGGGGTGGCCGACTTCAGCCCGAGTGCTACCAAGAGACACACATCACCTGTGTGCGTGGCACCTAGTAGATCGGGAAGGGGACTGGCACCGCCTCTGATAGGACAGGGAGCAGAAAGCAGAGCAGGAGATCCAGGAGGAAACAGAAAACAGAAGAGGAGATTGTCTCGAGTTGTTACACACATTCAAACACCAATTCATAGCCAGTTGGCTCTTTTTAGAGTTGGATAGTCATGTTGATCCTGCGGTAATTACTTTACACGTGTGGCTGGTCTAAACATATTGCACGATTAACCAGTTAATTGTGTAATCATTACTTTGCATTGGTGGCTGGTCTTACTTTGCATGCGTGGCCACTCTAAACTTACTTTGTGATTAACCAGTTAATTGCGTGATACATGTAACGTATAGCAGGGACCCAAGATGCACAGGTCTCAGTGATGGGTGGAGCTTGGCCCCATGGCCTTTATTTTGGTAGAGAAGCAGGAAGAAGCCAAAGAGTCGTGTGACCTGGCTGGCCCGTCCCAGGCAAACCAGGACCCTACGTTTGCTTGACTCCAAGCTGAATGAGCTCGAGTTTTCGGAAATATGAGATGGGTGACTGTCTTCCTTTCCTTCTGCTGATCTACAGATCGATATGAACCTCCTCATTCGCCTAATTGTAGCTGCAGGGGGTTCTTCGCAGCTCGAGTGTATTTGTCTCTGTGTGATGTTAATACAATCAGGCACAAAGGCCACTTCATTAAAAGATCATCTGTGTTTGATCTTATTTGAGCTATAAAATCGCGGCTTTGCAATACAAATGGCTTGACAGGAAGCAGGGAGCCGTGTGGCTCGAGTCAACGCAAGGAGCCGAGTTCAGACCCAAGGAGCAGCTGTCGTAAAGCAAGCCCAGCGGCTTGCCATGAGTTTTAGCCCTTGTGGGAAATGCCATGCTCCAAACCCGGTCATAAGTTAGCTTTCCTCCTCTCTGCAGGCTACCACTGCAATACCCAAGAGCCCCTCAGTGCTTGCCCATGTCTAGGGGCAGTGGTGCTCAACCTTTTGGCCCTGTGGGTCGATGAGCGGCGTGGGGAGGGTCTGGGAACCAGATTGGGCCTCCACCCAGCCCCACTTGTCTGGATAAGGCCCCACACAGCCTCAGCCCCACGCACAGTGATCGGGCCCTAGGGACCTGCACTGCCCTCGTGCTTTGGGATCAGGCCCTGTACTGCCCCTGCGCAGCCCCATGTGCCAGGATTGGGCCCTGGGGCCCAGCACCACTCCCTCCTGGTTCCTTACCCCAGGATAGGGCCCTGCACTGCCCGTGCACTAGGATCGGGCCCTGGGACCCCCGTCCAACCGTGTGCACTGGGATCAGGCCCCACGCTGCCCTGTGTACACCCAAAAATTTGGCAGCGGGGCAGCAGTAGCACCACTCCCCTGCCACCACCTTTTCAGACCCTTGGGGAGGTCTGTGGGCCGGATCACATGGCACCGGAGGCTGGAGGTTGAGCACCCCTGTCTTAGGGTGTTTTTCCCATGTCTCTGAAGTAGGACAGAGACCCAAGATAGACCTGAGCAGGGGCAGCCAACCTGCAGGACGGGCCACAGGTGAGATGCACAGCCTCCACGCGGGACATGTGGCAGGTCAGTGACGGGGCCGGCAGCAGCCCAGCAGATTGGGTTAATGCTGCCTGCTGACACTCCTCCTGGACTGGTCGGCACCGCTTGGCTACTATCTTCTCCTGGCCCCCCATGCCTCTCGTTCCTCATCTGCCTCGACTTTGGTGTTACTGGGAAGTGGGGGGGAGTCCTGGAACCAGTAGCAGCTCCACTGGTAGCCTGGCCTGCTCAGTCAGGCCACTCGCCCTACCTGAGTCCTTCTGCCCATGTGCACCCTTTTTCCAGGGTTGTCTTTGCAGGTTACCAAGGGCTTCTCAGGGCTCCAGATGTCAAAGCCTAGGCCCCTTTTTCTCTCCAGCCATGCCCACCTTGGTCCACTGATAAAGACCTCAGCCTCTGGGTTTTAGGCCTGGACTCAACAGCCACCTCCCCTCTTAGGGGCTCCATCTCAGTGTCCCAGGATCCATCTCTTGTCCCCTAGCCCCTATAGCAATACAAAGGGGGTGCACCCCAGCACCCCTGTCAGCAGCCTCCTCCACCCCTGCAGCCACAACTCAGTCCTCCAGTTCACAAGTCCAAATGAAACCAAAAAGTACAAGCCATCTGCTCCACAAAAGATATAAGAAGGGTAAAAGCAGCCTGCAGACCGAGCAATCTTCTTTCCCCACTTCCCCTTGGCAGCTTGCCTACCTGTGTGCCTAAATCCCCTAACCCAGTCTGTTCCCGGTCACCTGACCCATCCTGCTGCACCCAGTGGCCAGGTGCAGCTGGTCCCTCATTAGCCACCTGCCTTCATCAGTGCCTGGCTCAGCTCACCTGCACCACCCCCCTTAACTGCCTGCCCTGCCCGGCTTCCCCAGTAACAGAGGCAGGGGCTCCCCGTTACACACTGCACTAGACCAGATCAGACCTAATGTCCCTCGTTAGCAGGGCTGGCCACCTACCCAACTGGACAATTGGAGCTGGGCGGTTTGACTCAGCCAGCAGTGCCTGCCAAGTCAGGTGCGGGCCTGAACCTACTGGAGCCAGAGTGCCCAGCCAAAGATCGGCTCCTCTACTCCCCACACTTCCTCATTTAAGACGCACGTCCTAGTTTCCAGCAGCTAATTTTCAGGAAAAGCTGCATAACATATGCTAGTAAATATGGTAATTTTTAATTTTTTTTTAATGATTTTATTTAAAATATATTTTTCTTTTTGAGGTTAAGACCCAAACAGACTAGAAGGTATTAGCAATGTTTAAATTTAAAATTTCAGAATTGAAATTTGTGGCTTGAATATTTTAAAATTTAAGTCAAATCACTCAACTGTTTCAAAACACTAGCTAAGCACATGAAACAGCGGCTTGTTGATGTGTTAAAACTAGGTTTTTATATCAGTAGCCTCTTCTGCAGGTGCAGAGGGAATATTTTGTTCATTTTAATTGATTCGACCAGTTCAGTTCCATGATTAGTTCATTCAAAATTGAGAAACTGCTTGGGAGTTGAGAAAGAGGGAAACCTCTGGTTTTTTCTCTTTCCATCACAATAACAAGAGAGGAAATGCTGTCTACTAGTTCTGAAATCCTGAAGGATGTGATAAGCAGGTACAATCAATGAGTCAAAGCCATTAACAATAGATAATATTTCCTTTGCTTAACAAATCAGTTTTAAATGTAACTTTTTTCTTTTCTAAACTTCCTCGTTTTTTCTAAACACTGTTCTTTTCTCGTGTATTTAAGATAACTATATTTAACTAATACAAAAAAAAATTTGGAAGACAATAAAAATGCACCAAAAAAAAAAAGGATTTTAGTGTCCGTCAGCTTACCACCCATTAACTACTCAGTGATAACCATGCATGTGCCTGCTCTGGCGCTGCCATACGTGAATGCCAAACCGCAGTAACTTAGTCCCAGTTGCAATGTGGAATAAACTACCGCAGTTTAACTTCCACGTGCTGTAGGGTAAGTGTGAAGAGTTACCACTGCACATGTCGAGCACAGTAAGTCCCCAAGCTCTTTTAGCTTTCTACCATGCTTTCGTTGGTCCATACCTCAAATCCCTTTGAGGGTCCAGGCCCTGGCCTATTGGTCCTCAATGTTTTAAGACTCAAGATACCCTTTGTTAGACTCAGGGCGCCCTTCACAAGATGCCAGCTGTTAGTCTCTTTACTCATTTCTTGACTAAAGAAAAATGTTGGAGCAGTTCTTCTGTTGCAAAGAACTCGAAACAACTACACCAGGGCAGAAAGTCTTTGACACTGGAGATTTCTATGGTCTTCTCTCGTCCACTATGTGTAGGTGTTTCTATACCTAACAGTGCCCTGCAAGGATATCGTGGCACACAGGGCACCCCACCAGCCTCGTTGAGGATCACTACCTTCTCCTCTTTGTGCTTTTGTTCTCCTGAAAAATAGGAGTAACAACCCTGACCCACCTTTGCAAAGTGCTTCTAAACCCTGGAGTGAAAAGCAAGACATAAGCATAGACCGGTTATTGCTTGTGTGTGTCAGTAGAGAAAACGTGCCTTTATGACGCTCGATGAAGAATTATTAGGGCTGTGCAAAATTTCGCCACGTGTTTTGTTTCGAAGCTGTTTCAACGCGTTTCGAGCTCAAAACAGCAAAATCAAAACAAATCAAAAGGCTTCAAAACAGTTCCGAAACAAAACGAGGGCACTCGAAATGTTTCGAGTTTCAAAGCTGGGCTTACTTGGCTTCAGCACCAGTCCCAGGCAGCAGCAGCAGCCTCCTGTCAACCGGCGCGCAGATCCGGGGGGCCGCACCCCCAGGAGGGGTCCGGCACAGCCCCACGGCCCTCCTGGGGGTGTGGCCCCCGGGTGAGAGGAGGCTGCTGCTGCCAGCAAGTGTCAGGATTTGTGTTTTGAGGTGCAGTTTCCCAGAAACCCCTGCACCTATCTCCTTAAAACTTGGCAGGCTTCGTGCCCTCAGAAGGGGCTACCAACCCTTCAATTTTCATACAAAGCAGGCAAGAAATGACAAATTTTTAGGCATTTTCATTATTCCCCATTATAGCCTATGGGCGAAACACATTGAAACAGCGACACAGTTTCGACGAAACGGGACAGTGCTTCGAAATGAAATGAAACAGCGAAACGAATCACGGTCACAGCAAAACGCACCTTGAAACAAAACAACGGTGTTTCGCACGATCCTCATAATTATCATGTGAGGATACGTCTGGACACTTTTTAAATGATTCCCAACAATAGAAGAAAGAGGCAAGCTAATGAGTGAAATGAAGACGCACGAGATAAAAAATGGAAAGGGGAGGAAAACCAAACTCTTTAAGTTGTAATTGATAGAGGTTTCTCAGCAAATTAAACAACAGGAGCACAGCCCCGAAGTAGCCAGGTGTATTATAACAGCGGCTTCATGCATGTTCCTCTTGGAACATCTTGTAGGCTGGGCTGCCATTCAGGAGCTAGTGATCACAAGAAAATTCAGCAAGAGGTAATGACAGGCCGCTCGGGTGACACAGGCTAGGAGTTCAGAGACTAGCTGTAGAGGAGGAACAAGATGAAACAGCCGAACCAGAAATGCAAGCGCAGGAGAGGACAAATTGATGTGACATATGCAATAGGCAATTGAAGAGCTATGCACAGCTTTGAACAGAGGCAGATGCGCAGTGGCTCAGTGCCCCGGCTCTTTTCTAAAGATTAGGTTTGAATGAGCCATCAAGTCAGAAGATGAAAGGCCCGGAGGCATCTTGTTCTAGGCCCTAGCAGTCATTTGTCAAAGGACAAAATCGCTTGGTAATTCCATGCAACTGGCGGTTTTTTGGCTCAGAAGGATCCCCAGGTTGGAGCCGCAGGACACGATGCTGAGCACGCCGTAAAGCAGGACCAGGGGATCCAGTCCAGGAGGGGTGCTGGGACTGGACCGGAGGGAGGCCAGCAGACAATAAGCATGCCTGGAGGAGACCGGGGAGTCTGTGGGCCACAATCACAGGAAGCATCTGCAATTCACACCGAGCACCCAGAACAGTGTGACAGGAATGCATCAGACAGGAAAGTGCAAACGAATGGGGGTCCCCAACTGCTTCTCTTGGAAATGACATTGCCTGCCAAAAACCCAAGTCCTCTTGTGCTTCATACTACCCAAGAAGTAGTGGTCAATTATTATTTGCATGCGATAGCATCTACAAGCCCCGTTCACGGGCTCAGCATCAAAACACAGAACAAAACAGGATCTCTGCCATACAGAGCTTACAATCAAAGCCATTTCAGCTCCCGCACTCGGAGACCGGGCTGATCAAAGCTAATGTTGCATAAATGACAAGCATTATGCTACGGGGGCGTTGGGTGTAGCCAAGTTGGTCTAAGGACATAGGCAGACAAGGTTTTTTGAGTAAATGTGGTATCTTTTATTAGTTGGAAAAATGGTTCTTTGCCAGCTTTTGGGCACAAAGACCCTTCTTCAGGCAGAGGGAGAGTCTCCATTATGCTAGTGCTTGTGCACCATGGCAATAAGAGCTTTAAAAATGAATACATCAGACAAAGGATGATAGAGGGGAACAAAGAAGGATGAGCCGGAGAACGCTACAATCGCAGCACTCGGATCTGGAAGGCCAGACCCCATCCAAACCAGCCCAGCTGGTCCACAAAGGTGCAGACTGAACTCTGCCCCTCATTTCCACATCATGCCTGAAAAATTGGGCCTTGAAATCGTGAGTCGTTCACATGCTAATTGTCAACACCATTGTGACTCAAATAACAAGTTAGCTTGCCTTTGAAATCGGGTATGGAAATATAATCCTACTTAAGTGCTTTTCTGCTGTTTATGCCGTACAAAAGAGGCAAAGTTCGCAAACAATAGTCTATGCCCGCAGGCCTGCTGAGCTCGAGATAAGTGCGACTGTATCTCCAAGTTCTATTAGTAAATATAAATTATGCATTTCCTCTCGGGGTGTTAACAACCAGCAGGCCAGCCAATAAGCAAGCTCCAAAACTCTCCGGACGCCGGTAAACAAAGCAGCACTCTCAGCCTGTAGCGGCTAGTAAACTCCTCGCTGCTGCTTATCCAAAATTCCAGGAGCAGGAGAAGAAAGGGGGTAATGGATCCGGTTCAGCTCTTTAAAAATTCATCTCAGTGACTCCACTGTCTTTTTTTTTTTAATTTGTTCAGGGCCACAAACAAAGGGTGGTGTGTGTCTGCTGAAACCACACGAGTATACGTACGTGTGTGCGTAAAAACACACGTGCATGCACACAGCAATCAGGACTCATAGTAGAGATGGTATCTTTTATTAGATCAACAAGATTTTTGCAAAAAAAAATATATATATATATTTTATATATATATAGCATTATAGATAGCACTTTTTTATATATATATATATATATAAAAAATGTATTTAAAAATATATATATATATAAAATAAATATATATATAAAAAAAATAAAATACATCTGTACACAAGGGATTTCTTGTATCCGCGCATGCTGCTTCCCCTGAAACAAATGAATATGGAGCGTGAATTTCCCCGCGCAGAATTTTTGGCGCTCAATCACCCTTTGCTGACCGAGCTTGTGCACATGTTATAGGCTCATTTGTATTGGGGTTGGGGGCAGAGCAGCTGTTGTCTATTTTGGAACTTGTAACAGAAGAAAAATGAAGATCTGGCCAGGCCGCAGTGTGGCCCACTAAGCTAGTGAGGTCAGGATGTGCCCGTTCCTGCAGCCAGCAGCACACGGAGGAGTGATGGGGCTCGTATCATGCCTGGCTGCCATTGCCTCGACTAGCCCGGTATAACGGGAAGCACATTGCTGTGCTACCCTGGAGCAGCTCAAGGAAGAAACAGCGACATGAAGAATCATTGCTGCATCCCCAGACCCTCTTTGCTTTTTCTGGGCTGGAAATTCTTGCACCTTCTGCACCAGGCAGCTCACTCCCTTGCCACTTGCTCAGCTGATCACAGACAGCATGTGTGAGGTTACCTTCCCGACCCTCCTTCCCCACAATGGAGAGGGAGAAGCTAACATCAATGGAGCCTGCAGCCCTCCTTGTACCTGCAGCAGCGATTCAAGCCCGCTACAATGTACATCCCTTGATATCCCTCCTTGGCTGTCCTAGTACATGACCATTTTGCTTGGGAGACCAAGCGAACCCACCAAATAAAATCAGGGATTGTGTCTCACCAGAACGACAGAGGTTTGATCAGGGTACGCAATGTTTTATAGCAACGTAGAAAATAAATCCTGGTAACATTATGAATTTGTAGCAATGAGCCCTGTCTAGGCTCCCTCGTCTTTGTTATAAAGAGGTGGGGAAAACACACGACAAGGCAGGGACATCAGTGACCTTCTACTATACACAGCTCTGCATGCGTGCATGTGCGCCTTGGCACACGTGTGGAGAGAAAGAGCTGGCACACATTTGTATATGCTATTGTATATGGATGAAAGGATCCCAGGGTAGTAGCTCCACAATACTGCCCAGCGGCAGAAACAGCTCCTGAGATTATAGTATGTGGCCAGCAGCTGAAGGCTGACTGCAGACACGAGGCAAAGCGGAAGAAACAATTTTAACCCGCTGACATCTTTGTTTTCTGCGACTAGGACCATTAGGGCTGGTGCGTGTCTATCTGATTTATTCAGGGGGAAGCTGTTCCTATATGCAGTGACTAAGTAACTCATTGAGGGAAGCTTTTCCATCTCTCACAGATATCGTCACGATCGAATGCGCTCGTCTTTAACCCTACTCACCTCCAGCAGGCGTTTGGCAATTAGCTTAGACCATTGATTGCTCATTTGTATTTTCTAACTTACTTTCCTCGCTCCCTCGGCTCCGTTGAACACTTGTGTGAGGGCACATGTGAAGTCAGCGCTCCAGAAAGCTCCTGGATCGACAAACAGAACAGGTTCCGCATGGACGGCAGCTAGAAGTTTCCCAGGTTTCGCAGCCTTGCAAATACGTTTCAAACCTACTTCTGACAGTCCTCAGCCTTCGTGCAGACTGCCAGCCAGGGAGCAAATTTAGTGCCAACAGTTACTTAACAGGGCCATGCTAATGCTTTTCACGGAGGCCACCAAACAGACCTTGGATGGGCACAACCAGAAGCAGGTGGAACAAATTTGCAAGTGACTGCTCCTCAAAGGCAATTGTGCCTGTTTATTATTAAAACCCCAATCTACCTGCGAGGTCACTGATCTGTCTATCCAAGGTTATTCAATTCAATGAATTATTTGCTTGAGTTTTAATAACAAATTTGGATCATTTTCTCTCCGGGGTGGAGTCAAATTTGCAAGCTCTGCCCAGTCTCAGAAACAGGGTGCAGGGCTGCCTGGACCATGGGGTGATCCAGAAAAAAAAAGAGAGTTTTTCCTAAATAAAAGATGCCTTAGCATTGAGATTCAAAGCAGCAGGCAGCAACTTAAAAGCCTCTCCTTGAAATACCCAACATGCATCCTTCTCCTTGCAGCTGGTATCTGCTTTGCAATTCTCCTTGCGCTGCTGTGAGTCTCTGCTCCATGATTCTTTCGCGGAGAGCAAGGTGCTTGAAAATCACATTTTCCCTTGAGGTCTCCGCAGCTGTCTGCAATGTGAAGCTGACCATGTGCCTTCCAGCACGCTCTCATTCTGTAATACATATGCAATGATTTTGTCTCTTTTAATTTGCACCGGATCCCCTGGGTACGTGCACATGCCTACCACTTCTATTGTGTTTCAAACGATACCAACCTGTTGTCAAG
Source organism: Alligator sinensis (assembly GCF_000455745.1). Lineage (NCBI taxonomy): Eukaryota > Metazoa > Chordata > Crocodylia > Alligatoridae > Alligator > Alligator sinensis. Next base: position 576,946 of record NW_005842335.1, on the reverse strand, counting down.
AACAGAAATCTCATCACTTTTATCCGCTTCGTGTTTGTCATCCTAACACGCTCCCTCTCACCGCAGCCCTCTTATCTTAGACTTCAGCTTTAGGTTAATAGGGATTAAGCACAATTGCATGTGTAAACCTTGAGTAGTTGAGTCAAACCTTAAGGCTCAAGCCTTTTATGCTCCTACATGTGCAGACGAGAAGATTTTCTCGTGAGCAAGCTACAAACCAGTTATGTGACAGTGGCTCTCTAGGCTACCCCTCTTCTTATAGATTGCCTTTGTCACTGCCCGGAGGTATTTCTGCAACCATCTGCATTTTTGCATATGTCCGTAGCGGGTCCAGGAGAGCAGCAGGTGAGGACTCACGGACTATCCAGAAAGAATGGGAGGCATTAATGCAAAAACAGAGCATGCCTCTACGTCTGCTCCCGGGGACGGCGAGAAGGGATGTAGTGGATTTAAACTCCTAAAACATTTCTTTCCTCTCTTTGCTTTTTTATAAAAAGCTAAGTGGAATAATTTACTGAGCATTTTCTCAGGACTCTTGGGTCTCTTCTGTTCAAAGCAAACTCCTTTTGCTCATAATTTTTCCCAGCTTCCTTTGTGATACTTGCAGCTGGAATCCCATCTTCTCCTCCTTGAGCCTTTATCACTGTGTGCTACCCGGGTACCAGTGCCATCACAAACACATTGCTCTTTGTCTTCATCTGCTTTTCTGGACTTCCTTTTGCACTTAGCTTTTTATGCACTTGCACTTCATCCAAGTCTCTTACAGCTCTTAACATCAACTATCCTTGCTGTGAGACCCTGGAAGTAAGTAAACGTTTCCTCCCCTGCCGCGGGGGTATTATGAAGGCAGAGAAGTCAAGTGAGGTGGGTCAAAGGCAAGAAAAAAAACAAATCTCTGGCCAAGCCAGAATAAAACTCAAATTTTCCAGCTGGCAATCCTGAACCTTAACTGCTGGATTATTCATAGTGTTTTTCTCCTGGGAGGAAGAAAGAAGAAGTCAATGGTTAAGTGATGCAACAGGAAAACTTTATTGAACCTGCTGGACTTGCATGTGTAGACTCAGTGTTTCTCTGGCTTGTAGGCTGATTAGGCCTCTGTGGATATAACACAGTCTCTCTAAGCTTTGGCCTGGATAAAGTAGGCAAGGAAGAAACCCCAGCACACCCTCCTTTCTCCCTACCCAGATATTCAGATACAAAGTCTGCCCATCCGTTGTCCCTCAACAAATCACTTCCGATCCCTCTTCATGCTGCAGCCGTTGCAATAAAACCCTTACAACAAGCAAGCAAACTGTTGATGTGCAAAATCCTCGTGAGTGCAGATCTCAATGAGTTTTGCTGGCCAAAAAAAAAAAAAAAAAAATCAGATGCTTGGCGCTGAAACCTTCCAGGTGCCGCTCCTTCAAAACCTTCCCGTACAAAGCACATGCATTCAAAGGCAACTTAAGTACATTTTGTATCTGCGACAGCTGCATCCCCTTGAAACGCAGTCCTGAATTATAGACCGCGTTGCCTGCTCTTGCACTCCGGCAAGCAGAGTGAGGCGTCAAGTGCATCAATCGTATGCAACCGCCACGTCACTTAAAATATCTTCCTCCCTAAAATCCCTTGCCTCCTTTCTTCCTTCCCCTCTGCAACTAGAAGGCTTATCTGCAGGCTGTTGTTAGCCTTGATAAATTCCCCTACACAGCCTTCATCGCCGCGTCTAAACGGCTGCCCATCCGTGCATGAAGGGATGTGAAGTGAATGAGCAGCTTAGCTTTTAGAGCATGATTGGAAAATTCACCCTATATGTTAGGTTTTAAGATTACACATACACACACACAAACACCACATCCTAATTTAGTTAAAATTAAACCAAACTTAGTCATGCTATGCGGGCAACTCCAGTTGCCTGTTGTGAAAAAGCAGCCACTGGATGGAGAAGCAGCAAATATTGTGTCTGTATTTAAAACAGGGATGTTGGGAAGATCTGAGAACTTAGAGACTGGGATGCTATAATTGGCAGGCAAATTGGCTGGATGATACCTAGACTCTGAATAACAAAACCCTTAGAAAGTTGTAGCCTGATTGGGTGGCTGCAGTTTTTGCAGAGAAAAACCGCGCGTCTCTAGTCTCCTAGAGGTCTTGGAGCAAGTCCATCACGCGGCGGGCGAAGGAGACCCGAGGCAGGGGCTACGCGTATCCCCAAGGGATCCTCCCAGGCTTCATGCCCAGGGCCAGCGCCACTGCTGCAGGTCCAGGGAAAGCGAGGACTGTCTGTGGTAGGCCAAGCCCAAACTTCTGATAGCCCATGGGCCATATGGACTGGATCTGCTGGCTGGATGTGGCCCACGGACCGTATGTTTGACCCCCTGATTTAGCTCTTTCACAAGGTCTTGTAGAAGAAGCTATTAAAGAGTCTGGCATGGATTTAAAAAACTGGCTAGGAGCCAGGAAGGAGAGATGAGGATGAATTTTATTCTTTTTCCCTGGTAAACGGTTAACAGCTTGTGCTGCCTATTCTGCAGCGTTTTGTAATCAGCTGGAAAGGGGGGTGAAGAGGACAAGATGCAAACGATACTGCTATTCTTCAGATTCATCGGGTTCGGCAAGGACTGCGGGGAACTTCAGACCATGAGCAATGTGATAGCATGAAAACCCCACCACCCATGACCACCAAGCATTATATATACTTCAGATGCAAGTATTGACGCTACTCAAATGCCTCCCAGGGCTTCGTCTCCTCTCCACACTATCTTTTTTCTCTTCTTCTCCCTTCCCCTCGGCACCTAATTCCTCAACCCTTTGCATTTCAGTGGCACTGGCAAGCTGCTTCTGCCGTCACGCAGCCTGGACATGAGTAGGGGCGCACTGGAAATACATGGGAGTCTCCCCACTCTTCATTTTGGTGCTTGGTGCCATAGCCTGGGCACCCGCGAGAGCTGTGAGGAGCTGGAGCATGATCCGTGCAGGTAACATTTGGCAGGTAAACTGTGACGGCTCTAACACGTCTGCTGAGCACCTGCCAAAAGTGGATTTACAGAAGCTTGTCCTACACTTGGGACAGAATAATTGCATGCACAAATACAAACTAAGGAATAACTGGCTAGACTTCAGTCCTGCAGAGAAAGACCTGGGGTTACAGTGGAGTATCAGCTGAACACGAGCCAACAGTGTGCTCTTCTTATTGCAAAAAAGCCAGCTGAATCCTTCGTGGTATGAACAGCAACGGCTTGCAAATCGATTCTTCCACTCTACTCAGCATTGGCGAGGGAGTCCTGTGTCCAGTTTCGGGCCCCGCACTTCAACAAAGATGGGGACAGGTCCTAAAGAGTCCAGTGGAGAGCAACAAAAATGGATAAAGGTCTGGGAAACAGGACTTAGGAGGAAAGGCTGAAAGAGCCGGGTGATTTAGTCTGGAGAAGAGAAGACTGAGATGGAATTTGATAATGGGCTTCAACTCCCTGAAGAGCACTTATAGAGAAGATGGGGATAGACTATTCTCTGTGGCTATGGAGGATAGGACTAGGAGCAATGGCCTCAAGCTGCAGCAGAAGAAATGTAAGTGTAAAGATTAGGAACAATTTTCTGCCTATGCGGGTGATTAAGCACTGGGATGGGCCGGGGGATCTCCATCCCTGGGTATTTTGAAGAGCAGGTTGAACAGACACCTGACTGTGATGGTCTGAGCAGGGATAACCCTGCCTGGAGCAGGGGGCTGGACTGGATGACCTGGTGAGGTCCCTTGCCAGCCCAACGTCCTTGTGATTTTCCTATGAACTTGGCCCACTGCAGGTAAATCATCTTGATAATGAAAGAAGGCATCGACGCTAATCTGCCGTCTTTCTCACCGCCAAATTTTAAATCCCAGAAACAGCTGAGAACAAGGTAACGGCAAAAACGCATCGTGTTGCCACTTTCACTCAAACGTGCAGAATGGTCATTTAAAGTTTCCTCAACACTTACATTTTGGGAAAGTTATCGTCAACTAAAAACAGTCACGTCGTGGGAAATGCAGGGCAACCTTAACTGCAGGCATCATTATCTGCCCCTCTGGCGTGGAAGAAGGAGATCAGGAGCTTCTCCCTTATAACACAAGAACAGGCTCGTGTTGAAATTGGGAAGTGAGGAATTCAAAGTTGGCGAAGGAAACTTTTTTCACCCTTTAGTACTGCACAAGCAACCCAAGGGAACCCAGGAGTGAAGGAATCATACCCCCAACAGCTGACAAGAAGGCTTTGGCATTATCTTACCTGTGCTATACAGTATTTACCTCCTCTAGTAGTGTAGTCTGGAAGAGCCCGAGGGCTGGAAAATACAAAACTTGTCATTTGTCATCTTGCTTGTTTTATGACTCCTAGGTGACTCCCCAGTGCGCCATCTCATGGCAGTCCACGTTGGCCAACGCAAGACCATTGAGTGGTGCTCAACCTTGTTGCACTGCAGGCACCCCTCATTTGACATGAGGTCCCCCCGATATAACTTTTGTGAATTGAGTAGCACCTACTTTCAAAAATCAGTGTCGATATTCCTGCTTTTACCTTGCAGAGGATCCAGGCAGTAGGAGTGGGGGATAGGCCAGGCAGGGACAAGCCGGAGCCAGTATGTATCTGCTTATCTCCTCGCATCTCGTGGCACCCTTCACAGGGTCTGGAAGCACCCCCGGGGGCGGTGGCACCCTGGTTGAGAAGTACTGATGTGGAGGATCGCAGATGCCAAGTGTCCGTGGCTTGCTCTGCGACTCGTATAAAGAGCTTATGTGGTGCAAAGTCTCATGATAACTCCCTGCACCCTGGATATAGTTCACCCTACCGGAAGATGATGCTGATCGCTTGCCTGGGTGTCAGGGCGCTGGAGAAGGAAATCCCGCACACTGCTATAAAAACCAGGCGATCGACTTCTTATAGACATTTTACCGGCAATACTTGGGATCCGCGTGCACTAGGCGTCTGCAGCACAGTCGGCCTTTTCCAGCATCCGTGTTCCCTTTATTCCTGGTCTTAGACAGCAGACAAAAATTTTTCCCAATGTGAAACATAACTAGAAACATTTTCTGTCTATTCTCGGGGATGTCTTGAAAGCGGTAACATCCACTCCCTCTCAGAGGAAAGCGAAATGACGGTTATTACCAGCTACCGTTCCCATCAAAAGAACAAGTCTGAGGCAGGGGCTGGGAGCTGGGGAGCAGGATGAGCAAGAAACATCTTTTGGCTCAACATCCTGAAAGCAATTTTAGACGCATTTCTCTTCTTCACCTACTGATTTCACTGCAGTTTTCCAAAACGCACTAGTAAGAAAACACAGAGAGGTGATTGCACCGACGCGAAGTGTGAACTTAACAATTACGGTGTGTGTCAAAAATAATAATAATAATGACAACGACTACGGAAAAACAAACTCATACTTTTCTGTGCTGGGAAATACATATTTTGTCAAATTCCCAGGGAAGAAAAAGAAAAAAATTCCCCAGGCCAAAAGGTAAAACTAATTAAAGCTAGTAAACCTTTTGCATTTCAGAGGTCTCTTGTGATCAGAGTTTAATAGAGTTTGGGAATTATCAGCTGAGCCATGGAGGTTCTGCCTTTGTTAGCTGACGGGCATCCATCCCTGAAAATCAGGTTCAAGGAGGCTTTAAGCAGGCACCCAGAAATGGAAGCACTCCAAACTATTATTATATCATTTAATTTTCATACTTTCATTAATGTAAAGAGTAAGTTGCAGTTGCGCCTTGCAGCTCTCGCTCCCATTTTGCTAAGCACAGTAGAAGCACACAATGGAGTGTCCTGGTTGCCATTAAAGGGTTTTGCCTTGAAAAATTCATCTGAGCCACTATCATGTAGGTTTTCATTCTTAGATCTCAGATTCCCCTTTGACGGATGGAAAAACGGGGATATGGAGAGCATGGCGACTTACCCAGCTCCTGGTTCCTAGTCCAATGCCGCTGTAACAAGATCATGCAGTATCCAACAGTGAAGAGCACAAAAGATAGCAGGATGGATCTCTATCTAGGTCTCAAAATATTCAATGCCCAGGGCTCAGACTGGGATGAAATGGCTCGTGTGCATTTCCAAAAATGTAGATAAATACTTCTTAGATCTTGCTCCTGGCTCGCAGCATTTCCCCGTGCATTTAAATTGCACCCTCACATTCCCACTATGGAAGCAATTTCTTCAGCTGCCTCTGCTTGATATTGGTTTTTAGGTGAAGATAGAGGCCTAATTTACCCCTTGAGTAACTCCACTGAGCCTCCTTAGAGACGGGGATGAGCTAGGGGCAGGGTAGCAAAGGTGACTGTTTAGGAAAGGCATCCTCCCAGTTGCAAACTATGGCAGAGGTTGTGAAGCGCAGCTATAAGTTGACTGTACAGCCCAGGGCTCATCCTGCTCTTCCTCACCTCCCTGCTTGTCTGCCTCCTTCTCTGACCGGCCTTTGTCACTTCTCTGGGTAGTAGCTAGCACACGACGTGGCTCTGCACCTTGACTGGGAGCCACCGATGTTATTACAGTAATAAAAATAATTGCCTGGTAGCAATTCGCTCACATATGCTTGCATGACAAGGAACGATCTCTCTCAAACTGCCAGCTCTTCAGGCTACCTTTCGTTCCTGCACGTCATCACCATCATAAAAGTGTCGCAGGTCAAACGAGGCACCCGGTGGTAGTGGGACAAACGACTTGCTCTCGCAGCGCATGGGGGGCTTGTAATTGGAGCACAGCGCGGAGCCCTACCGGCGATGTGCAAGACGGCGCAGAAATTCAGCTCGCTCTCAGCTGGGTTGGCTCTGCTATGGCTGCCGGAGATAAAAAAGCAGGAACTTCAGCTTACTGTAGTGACTAAAGTGAATGGATAAGACAGCGAATACGCGCCAGGGAGCAGGTCCGAGGGCTGGAGGAGACGACGTTTTCAGTCGCTTTCAGCACGGAAGTGCACTGTAAGATTTCACACGGTCCATGAAAAAATGTCTAGTCCCTACCAAGCTTCCTATGCTTGTCAGTGCGAACGTCCTTCCAAACCAATAAAAAAATGGTGGGGGGGAGGAATAATCTATTATTTCCAACCCATCGGTATTTGCTGCACAGAAAAATACAGGGTCTTCAGGTCACCACGTGCTGGAATTTGTCCTACATCTCTCCCATGTTTAGTTAGTCCAATAAAAGATCTCTCAAACCTTTGCCTCTCAAACCTTAGGGTCGGAAGGGACCTAAACAGATCATCAGGTCCGACCCCCTGCCCCGGGCAGGAACGGGTGCCGGGATCATATCACCCCAGCCAAATATCCGTCCAGCCTCCTCTTGAAGACCCCCAAGGTAGGAGAGAGCACCATCTTGGACCATCAGGGCCGCGACACCGCTCCAACCCAACAGAAAAATATAGTCAAACGTGCAAACCAGAACGTGCTCAAAAGGCTTCAAAGTAACTTCCCGTATTTCGGTTGCAAGAGCTCTGCCTCCAGGCTCTATTACAACAGACAGTTTTGCTCGAGACGTCTGCTCTCCCAAAGCTGGAAGACTTAAGTTCATCCACAGAAACCACTATGACTTCTAAACCACGCACTGACATCCTAGACAGTCCCAATTTCCTGTCCCAAATTTTCTGAAGAGGGTTTTGATAGCAGTTGGAGCAGGCTCCCCCACAAACGGTTGGTTCCACTCTCTCTCCGCACCATCCGCAGCTCAAAGGAGAGAAAATGGAGCAGAGCGAAGATGGGAAGGCAGCATCTATGGGTCAAGAACTGAATGAAATGAGAGGTCTTCTTAGCAGTAACTTACCAGAAAGGGATTTGGTGGTAGGGGTCTGCTATAGACCCCCACACCAAGGGGAAGAACTAGATTCAGGGCTGCTGAGGCAGCTCTCGGAGACCATAAAAACTAAGGAGGCGGTAGTCATGGGGGACCTAAACTACCCAGACATCTGCTGGGAGACGCAGACGGCAAAGTCCCACCGTTCACACAGGTTCCTATCCTGTGTCCAGGACCTCCACCTGACGCAGGAGGTACACGGTCCCACTAGGGGGAATGCCTTACTGGACCTGGTATTGGCAATGGGGGATGTCATGGTTGGGGACCTACAGATCGGTAGCCATCTGGGGAACAGTGATCACCTAATAATAGAATTCACCATAAGACGTCGAGTGGCTAAGGTAACTAGTAGGGTGAAAGTGCTAGACTTTAGGAAAGCTGATTTAAGTGAACTCAGGCGATTGGTCAAGGACGCACTGCAGAGTAGGAGTTTTGAAGAGATGGGAGCCCAGGAAGGGGGGCTGTGCCTTAAGGAAACGATCCTTCGGGCACAAAGGGAAGCGATCCCGATGCGGGGAAAAAGGGGGAAAGGGGCCAAGAGGCTTCCTTGGCTGACCAGAGAAATCCAGGGCAGCCTAAGGGCCAAAAGGGGAGCATATAAAAAGTGGAAACGGGGAGAGATTACCAAAGAGGAATATACCTCCTCTGCTCGTGCTTGTAGGGAGGCAGTTAGACGGGCCAAAGCTACCATGGAGCTGAGGATGGCATCCCAAGTAAAAGACAACAAGAAATTGTTTTTTAGATATATAGGGAGTAAAAGGAAGGCCCAGGGAGGAATAGGACCCCTGCTAAATGGGCAGAAACAATTGGTGACGGACAGGGGGGACAAGGCTGAACTCCTCAACGAGTTCTTTGCCTCAGTGTTCCTAAGTGAGGGGCAGGACAAGGCTCTCACTGGGATTGTAGAGAGGCAGGAGCAAGGCACCAGACTGCCATGCGTAGACCCTGAGATGGTG
>NW_005842335.1:556292-566762 GCF_000455745.1 Alligator sinensis | reverse complement strand
CTTTCCTGCCTATGCAGGGGGTCGGACTCGATGATCTATTGAGGTCCCTTCCAACCCTAGCATCTGTGAATCTATGAATTATTGCAGCTAAAGAAGTGGCTCACAAGCACAACATCAACTAAGGTTAGACCCGCTAGACTAATAAACTGAAGGCCAGCATTCTTCATGCTTGTGTTGATATCAGCAATCAAGGTAAAAAAGAAACCATTCTCCTACCGTGTAGTATTACTATCTGCACTCTGGCCACAGCTAGGAATCCCAGCCAAGGGTTAGGCGCTGTGCAAACAGATGGGGAACTCTCCGTGGCAAAGGCCATCTTTTTGCTTTGGGTGGTAACATCTGGCAACTGCAATACTGTACTAATGACAGAACAAGGACCAGTTGTAATTGTACAACTGTACTAATTGACAGGACAAGGAGCAATGGTCTCAAGTTGCAGCAAGGGAAGTTGAGGATGGATATTAGGATAAACTCTCACGAGAAGAGTGGTGAAACACTGGAGCAGGTTACCCAGAGAGGTGGTGGAGTCTCCATCCTTGGAGGTGTTAGACAAAGCCTTGGCTGGGATGATGTAGTTGGGGCTGGTCCTGCTTGGAGCAGGGGGTTGGACTCGATGTGACCTCCCGAGTCCCTTCAGCCCTCGTTTTCTAAGATTCATCTTTTTATGCCATATTGTCGCCTCCTAGGAGCATGCATGTTCCTACCCCAAAATCACTGAACACGCTTTGCAACCAGCATTTCTTCATGACAGACTCCCTATTACTGATTCAAACTAAGGACCCAGGGTGGTAGCTGAGCTAAAAAAACCCAAACCCTAGCATGGCCAGTAAGATCTGTCAGTGCAGCAGAATACATTACCATGAATTGCCTCCAGGATGATTGCATTGCTGTTATGGGAAGTGGGAAGGAGAGCTGGAGCCCTGCTCCCAGAGTCGCGAACGCTGCCAGGCACAGTACTGCTGGTCCCAAGACATTATGTGGGGGAAGGTTCCTAATTCCCACAACATTGGACTTTGTGTTAACCAAAGCTGTTCATCGCCTCCCAATGCTCTGATGAACAAAGTATTTTTAGCAATAGTCTTCCAAATAGAAAAAAGCTGTAAAATTTGTGGACCAGGAGCAAGGGACTCCAGCATTAAAGACAGAAAAAAACAACAGCAGTGCCTATACTTTTAACATCTCTCTCCGGCAGGACGTCCAGTGGCTCATAACAATATATACGCACACATTCAAGTTACCAAAGCAGTAAAGAAAAAGAAAAGGTACAGGCTATGAAGAGCAGGGGGATGGTTGAGCGCGTGCAGAATATGGGATGGGATGGTACTTCCAACAAGGACACGTAAGTGGGAGGCTAGCAGCTCGATTCCTTCTCGAAGCTAGTTAATGTAGTGACTTACAGTCTGCAGCATTACGACTAGCGCTGAATTAGGTCACGACTTGACACCCAAGGGTTTGAGGAGGTCTGGCATCTCTCATGATGGAAAGTTAGACAAAATGAAAGAGCCCCTGGTAATTTAATAAGAATCCTGGTATGTGGCTTTTTGGCTAAAATTGAGTGTTAAAGCAATTCACTTTTTCACAGGCTCTCTGTAGAAAGGCACATCACATGACCGTGAAAGATGGCTATAATTGCAATGAAGGGAGGGGGGGCTAGATTGGAATGAAAGAGCCTCAGGTTCCTCCTAGTTATCTGCTTTCATTTAATTTAAATATCAGTCATAAATCCTTGCTCACCCTCTTCAGTTCTAGCAATGCATTTCCCAAGACTGACTATAAATGTGCCATGCAAAGAGAACAATGTCCTGTGGGATAATACCGTACTAAATCACAGAGATGCGCTGCTTGACAAATGAGACTCGTGTGTCAGAAACTTGTGGTCAAGCGGTTTAAAACCAGTACTAAATATTCTGGAATCTCAAATCTAATCCCAGCTCGGACAATGGCTTCTCAATCCCAGTGTAAAATCCTAACTAAGGTCCTGAAGCACGTCTACCAACTGGATATAACTACATCAGAAGAGGTGGATGAAGACTGATACTTGTACAGCACAGAGAATTCAAATATACCTGGGATTTTCATGGTTAGTGCTACCTTCATTTATCATGAAGAATATGCAAGAGGCCACTTCTCTTAATCATTGTAGCTCTACCAACAAGGTAGGAAGCAGCCTGTTACGATCCGGGTTTTGCAGATATGCCTTCAAAGAATGTAAAAAGATGCGGGGGAAAAAAAGCCATGAAAGTATTTTATTAACCATTGTTTTAAGAGAAAACTAAAAACCAGCCGGTTACATAATGATCATGAATGTGGCCAGTTATTTCTTATGTACAATTATGAGAAACCACTTGGACACGATGGCTCGGAGGGGGCGGTCAGTGATTTGTTTGCTGTCAGTCTGCCTGTCACTTGAAATCTCTTGAACCAGGGGAAAGCACGTGATTGAAGAGCCCTTTTAGTGAGTGAAGAAGGAAGGTAGGAAGGAGAAAGGACACTTTGACTTCCTGACCCAGGAGTCATGCTATATGATGTGCAGACGTTTTGTACCAAAATATCACGTAAGCCCAGGATTCAGAGAGATGTCATTCTGCAGCCTGTCTGTGTGTACATGTTACATATGTCATACACGTGTATATGTTAACAAGAACAAAATGACACGCGCCTAAGACAGCATCCCGGTAACGGCATCATGACCACGTCATCGCAGCATTCAAGTGTCCTGTCCGAGCATGCACAACTAGTTACTTCATTCTCTTTTGGGCCCTTTGTGTAGTGATTTGCCTTTTTGAAAACCCAAATCATCAGTGTTTTAATCAGAGCATTTTAATGGTCTGGCTCTGAAGGGCTCCTCTGCACTGCGTTAGCAAGTTAGCTGCAATCTCTAACGCTGAGTCAGTCGGTTTCTTAGCATGAAGGTAACTAAAGTAACAGCAATCAATTAAAAGTTTGAGAAGAAAGGGAAGGTACGCGACATGGAGCAGGAAGCTTCCAAGTACATTAAGACAAGAGAAGGCATAAAGCTAACTGGAAATGGCCAGAGAGACTCTAGATTAGGATGAAGGACCCTGTTCATGCTTTGGTTGGGGAAGAGAGTTCATAGGAGACGCACAGGCGCATAAGCACTGATTTGCAAGCTGTCTGCGCTCTACTGTTTACTACCGGTCCTGCCGGACATCTGGGGAGAATGCATTACAAATCCTTGGCACGGATATTTTTTAAGGATTCTTTTCAGCTTTTTATGTCCAAAACACCCATTTATTTTTCCTTTTCTAATTTGATGGAAGCCAGGAAAGTAACTATTTTGTCCTGTTGGACTAGGAAGCCACTGATTTCCTTCCACTCAAGCTTCACCTACAGGATCCTGCAGTGTCACTCTGACATCCCTAACATCCTTCTGGCCATCCGTCAGTGATATCTGACAACAAGCGCCTCCACTAAGACTGAAGAGGGTTTAGTGGAAGTTGAGATGACAAAGAAACAGTACAAAACTAGGTATAAAATAGACCAACACACTGAAGGAGGTCGTGGGTGTCAGCTGGTTTCTTTGTTGTTGTTTTTTAAGAGTCTCATGCAGAAATTTCTGCAGATTATTTCAATCTTTGGTTCAGTGTTATAGAGTCAGCTCTGGGATTTACACCAACGGGATACATCCTTTGAATGCTCTCTCTGAAGAAACCAAGGACTATAGGGGAATGGACGATCCGCCTTCTTTTTAATACAGATTGTGCGCCACAGAGCCTGGTCTTCCATGGTTCCCACGTATCACCAGCCACCTACATCATGTCAAGCTGCAAATGGAAACAATACATTTGGAATAAGAAGCACTGACTCCAAACTATACCTTTCAGGTGCTTGCCAAAAATTGCAATTAGAAAACAAAGCATGTTCAATACTATACACTTGGGGTGCCTTCATGGTAAAATATAGAGCACAACCCTTCTGCATGGCTTCCCTAACACATCCTCGTTACTAACTGCAATCAGCTAAAAATCACAGTCAGGAATGCAGCGTATAGATGTTTTCTGTACAGCCCAAACGAAGGAAGCCTCCTGCCATTGAACTCCTATGGAAATTGGATGCCCTATTGGCTTCAGCCTCAGAGACGGGTTTCATTTGAATGACTCGGCTTGAAAAAGTGAAAAAGAGAGGCTAAAATGTTTATATACAATAAGCCCGTGAAATCCTTGAATTTCAGCAAGTTTGTCTCGAGAAGGTTAATTGAGAAGATTAAAACATGGGGGGGGGTTTCTAATGGTTTTTTATTTTTCATCCCACATAAATTGCTGCTGTGCATCTCGGGCTTTGTTAAGTATTATTACACTAAATTATAACAATCTGCCATCAAACGAGCAGCCTCGTTGGTTCCCTTTTTTTAAGCGCTCTAAAGGAGAGGATTAATCTATGTAAACAGCACAAGTGTAACTACACAACCCGGTGCGTGTCATTATGAAATTACATATCTGCTTACATTTACACTAGGAACTGCCTCATTTCATGGGCGTGCCTTTGTGTCTTAATTCCTTGGATGCTTTCTAAGACATAAGATCCCAGCAAGCCCTCTCCCCATTTGCTCTGATAAACTTGCATCCTTCACTGAGACAATCCAGCTAATTTAATCACAGAGCCCAATCGCAGCTTCACAATACTTACTAAATCATCGACATCGCCGCCTTCCTCGGCCAAAAGGGGAGCTTCCGCTGGTTTTTCTTTAGGGGCCAAGAACTGAAAATAAAAGTTATTTAATTATGAAGACAAAATTCAGCACCCCCGCCATGAAACGGATGGAAAACTATTTTGATGTTCATAAAAATAAACTGCATACGATCTGAAAATTGCAAAAAATTGCAGGATCTAAATAATTACTATAGCAGTTTCATCCTATGTCCCATCCTGACCATTAACCTATAACACTTTAAAGTCAAATCCCAGAAAATTTCCTCCATAATAAAACTGTTCAAATTAAGCCTTTGACACAGTTTCCCACCACATCCTCTTAAAAAATGTTGGTGACTGCGGCATTGATGCCTACACAGTCAGGTGGGTGGCAAATTGGCTCGATGGTCGCACCCAGAGAGTGGTGGTGGACGGGTCATTTTCGACCTGGAGGGAGGTGGGCAGTGGGGTCCCCCAGGGCTCGGTCCTGGGGCCTGTGCTGTTCAACATCTTCATCAGCGATCTGCATGTGGGTGTGCAATGCACACTGCCCGAATTCACTGACAACACCAAGTTGTGGGGTGAGGTGGACATGCCAGAGGGGAGGGACAGAATCCAGCCAGATCTAGACAGGTTACAGAGGTGGGCAGATGAGAACAGGGTGGAGTTCAATGCAGACAAATGCAAGGTGCTGCACCTGGGGAGAAGGAACCAGCAACACCCCTATACGCTGAAGAACTCCCTTCTTGTCAACACAGCAGCAGAAACGGATCTTGGAGTCGTTGTTGACTCCAGGATGGACATGGGCCGCCAGTGTGGGGACGCAGTCAGGAAGGCTAACCGCACCTTGTCGTGCATCCACAGATGCATCACGAGCAGGTGCAAGGAGGTGATCCTCCCACTCTGTGCGACACTGGTCAGGCCGCAGCTGGAGTACTGCGTCCAGTTCTGGGCGCCGCACGTCAGGAGGGATGTGGACAGCATGGAGAGGGTCCAGAGGAGGCCACCCGCATGGTCAGGGGGCAGCAGGGCAGGCCCTACGAGGAGAGGCTACAGGACCTGAACCTGTTCCGCCTCCACAAGAGAAAGCTGAGGGAAGATCTGGTGACCATCTATAAAGTCACCGAGGGGACCAGTGGGAACTGGGGGAGGCTCTGTTCCCCCGGCACCACCCGGGGTTACTAGGAATAACGGCCACAAACTGTTAAGAGAGCAGGTTCAGGCTGGACATCAGGAGACACTACTGTATGTCAGGGCTGCCAGGCTCTGGAACGGGCTCCCGAGGGAGGTGGTGCTCTCCCCTACCTTGGGGGTCTTCAAGAGGAGGCTAGATAGATATTTGGCTGGGATGATATGATCCCGGCACCCGTTCCTGCCTGGGGCGGGGGGTCGGACCTGATGAGCTGTTTAGCTCCCTTCCAACCCTAAGTACTATGATACTAAGGGGGATCGGATAATCTTACAACCGATTATGTTTGCAGCCACAAACACATAAGGACAAGTAAAAGTTCATTTTCCCTGTCGATATTTATACATTTGCAATTCGATGGCAATGTTGTTTAGCAAATATCTCAGGACCAAACCCAAATCTCCACTGAAACTGGCCGAGTTTCCCCACTCAGCTCCACTGGTCAAAGACCTCCAGTACAGAAGGTGGTTTGAACGATAGTCTTTATAAACCGGGAAGAACATTATCTTTGTACACGTTCACCACGTAAAGACCTATTGAAGTAGTCGATCTAGCTCGCTACATACCCTCCATTTTACGTCACACAGCAAAACCAGAGGATAACAAAAGCCCAGACGTTGTGGTAATGGGAGTCATATAGTTACATTCTAGGTGTTATCTCAAACATATCGTTCTCTTACCATTTTTCCACTGATGGAGCATGCTAGTGGAGCAATTAAGGATGTTTCACTACAGCTCCAGAAACACAGGGCTGAGCCCCCGCTGGACTCATACCCAAGCCTGCCCCCAATCAGCTCAGCTCACATGAGTTCTTGGTCTTTTGAGGAGTCAAAGAAAGCTGGAGGTGATGCTGGAGACACCATTCCCTTACGTGCCATTGGCCTTACCATCACTAGCCCAATGGGCGGACCTTCGATTCTTTTTTCCTTTTGATTTTCCTATTGCTTGTTACTATATGAGACCTAGAAGTGATCAACATTGATGGAAAAGAAAACACAACAGGGTGCAACTCTTACACAAAATATACTCTAGGGTCGGCTGGATCTTGCTATTAGATAATCACCCAGAGGAAATAGTGGCAACTCCGTCCCCTACACTGGAACTATACTTGGATAGTCAAGTTTATCCTGTGATAATGACTTTACACGTGTGGCTGCTCGAAGCTTATTGCACAATTAATCAGTTAATTGTGTAATCATTACTTTGCATTTGTGGCTGGTCTTACTTTGCACGTGTGGCTGGGAACAACTCGGGAGGTAGACTAGACCACTGAATATGCACAGGTCTTTTCTTTGTCTATTATCTATAACTCAAGAGCGTTGCAGCAATGGCTCCAGTGACGAGTGAAAGGAAACTTGTTCTGAAAAGAACTGAAGCAGAATCGTTGCAAATACCTGCTGGAAGTTTAGCTGATTTTTATTACAGCCCCACAGATCGTTTCTGGAGCAGAGTATGGGTTACTGCCAGCACGGGTTACTACCACAGCACCGTACTACTGGGTCTGGAGCAGAGAATCACAGCTACTACAACAAGGTAGGCTGGATAGCAGGGAGGCACTAGTGTTACTACAGATCTCCATCCTCCCATTTTTCCTTCCACATGCATAAATACGGTAATAAATGGATAATGAAAAAAGGGCTAAAGTAGGGGGTGGTTGCGTGGGAGCCTTTTCAACACATGACCCATTATCCAGAGTGTTGCCCATCTCTAAAGACAGCACATCATGCCTAGAAGGAGCAGAAGGATTCGTACACACAATATACCATCTGCAGTAAAAAACCCTGTTCTGGCAAAGAGGAGGAACGCTTCAGACGTTGCCTGTGCCGTTTAGCATCTGGTGCATCCTGCCACCATCCCAGGAGGTGAACTCGGGCATCAGTCTATGAATCACCAAATTCTAAATCACCAAGGAAACCGATTAAAAAAAAAGTCTCCTTCTCTGACTCACTCTCCCAGCTGCAATCTATACAGAAGGTGAATTCAGTTGTCAAGTACCATACCTCACATCCACTCGAATAAGAAAAAAAAATTGATGTTGCCTTTGGTTACCATTTGAGTATACAACATCTGCCTGACTTGTCTCACTGATCAGGCTTTTTATACCTTTTGGATAGAATGTGCCGAGAGCTGTCTGTCCTAGCGTTCAAGTTCGGCATGAACTACCCAACTTCTCCTATTCCCTTTGAAATGAAGCAGCACAGATCTGAGAAGGTTACAGGGTTGGGAGGACTGTCCGGTCTCCAAGCACCATGCCCCTTTTTCTATTGACTGATAGTATTATAAGACACACAGTTTCAAACTCGAACTTAATCATACCGTCAGCTTCAAAAGGCTTTCTTCACCAGAGCACATTCCATTTTACAGAGTTAATTAAAGTCAAATGCTATTTGTGAAAGTAGCACATTTGTTCAGAGTTCTCAAAATTAACATCCTACACTAAATTGAGTGTAAATAATACATTAAAATCTAAAGAAATTTAGGATGAAGATCTTCTTGGCAATAAATTGAAACTTTAAGTTTCCATCAAGTACTACACATCTACAATTGATTCTTTTTTCCCTGACAAGATCCATTTTACATTTATGCAGAAGCAAATTACATATAATAGTTGTGCTGAAATCCATTATCTTTCCCAAAGCAACCAGAAAAAGCACTTGGCAAGTCTGATCTTTTAACCTATCATCTTTATGCTCTAAAAAAAGAGTAACTTCCCATCTGCATCATTACAGCAGAGGTGAGAGGATGACACCATTTTTCTCAATGATGGAAAACAAGGAAAGTACATGAGAATGGCACGGTTGAACTGAGAAGAAATGAAAGAAAAAAAAACCCCAGAGGTGCTACCTCTCTGAACAGCCTCCGCATTTCCTCCTTTCCAGGGCACCTGCACACAGCATGTGCTTACATCAGAAATTGTGCTAGTCCAATGGGGGCCAACCTTTTTGGCAGGTGTACCACAAATTAGCCTCCCCTAGTGCCACTCCAATCTCTTTCTTCTGCCTGATCTGCTGTTCTTTCTGCTCCCAGCTGCCTGCTCCCTGCCTGATCTGCTGCTCCGCTTTCTGCCCTATCTGTGCTGTCTGCCCCCTCCCCGATCTGCATGCCACACACACAGGTGCCTGTGCCACCTGGCGTGCAGGCTGGCGACTCTGGCACTGGTCTATTCCAAGGCAGCTCAAACTACTCTCATACACGTCTGCGAAAAGGCTGCTGTGTGCCTGCCAGAAACAAAGCACAGCATTGGTGGCATATCCTGTGCCTTCAAACCTGCCACTTTAAAGCACAAGTGATCAAAAGATGTGACAAATTACTGGAACACCTGTGTCTTGTTGAGTGTTGCAACCTCGCTGAAAGATTACAGCGGTTCTTCATTGTGAAACCTTTTTCACAGGTCTACTTTCTTCAGCACATGCATCAAATGCAATAGCTTTGCAATCCATTACAGGGATGGACAATTTGAGGAGGGGGGCTCTGCTCTCTGCCTGGCAACTGAAGAAAGGCCCTTGTCGTTGTCCCTTCTTGTTGGGAATTGGGAGGCACAGGGGGATAGGGCAGGTTATTTTCAAAGATGCCAAGCACTCAGATTCCAGCGACAAGCTTTTTAGAAAGCTGGCACCCAACTTTGGCATTTGAAAAAAAGTGAACGCTCATCTCTGAAAATGCTGCTTTACATGATTTGCCAAAACAGCACACAGCAAGCCTGTCGCAGAGGCTGGGACTGGACCCAGGAGAGCTGGGTTCCAAGGCAATGCCCTCATCAGAGTCACGTAACCCGCTGTAAGGCAACAGTAAATTGCTGGGAAACAGGAGTCTGGTTTTGGATCTGGGGACGGAAATGGGGCTTAGGTAGTTGTTAACAGGGATTACAGACCGCACAGCCAAGCAAGCAGATGGGGCACATTCATCCTGAATTACGGTGTGGCTGCCACCTTACACCACTCTGCTCTATTTGTCACGATGCTAGAACTGAACTTGCACAACCTCTCGTGTCCTCTTCTAAAGGGAAATGGCAGTTGCCTCCCCTGCTTTCTCCGGTAGCGATAGGAGATGACAGTCGTTGCAAAGGATGTCAAGTGCACCAATCAGTACACGAGGCAACATCTGAACCTGTGGTCTAGTGCAAGCACCCCAACCTTTGCCTCGTCTGGGATGCATTGCCCCCGAGACCTTACGGCTGCACCTGCAGTCACAGGAAATGAAAAAGTTAAAAGTCAAGTTGGCAGGGAGCCGTCTGATGCTGCAGGCAGCGCATCCTCTGCTCAGTTTTTCAGGCAACTGTGTGTGTCCATTGGTCTACAGGTCCCGGTCTTTTCATAAGCCAAGGGGCCATTTGGATGGGTTAAACTCTCTCTTTTGTCTGCAGAAAACTGTATGGCTTAGTGGGGCATCAGGAAAAGAAGTCAAGGTTGTTTACGAGGCAGAACATACTGCAAAGTATGGTTCGCTTGAGAGCCCTGATTTTGGGACGACATTCAGTTGGAAAGTCCATTTGAGCTCTGGAGTTCCTGATTCCCCCACACGTGCTCCAATAACTTGACCACATTTCCCCCCATATCGAGGGGGATGTCCTTCTAATGAATGCGGGCAGCCTGTTGCTGCTCCACAAAACTGAGTTTCTGGTGTGGCATTCC
>NW_005842335.1:534018-556196 GCF_000455745.1 Alligator sinensis | reverse complement strand
CATTCCTGAAAGCACGTTCAAGATGGTGCAGACAGGGGAAGAGTTTCCCCCTGATCTAAGATTCCTCAACTCCCATGGTCCCATGATCCTTTCTCACTTTGTTTGGGCTCTTCATTCACTCAAGGGTTGATCCGTTTAAGAAAATGTCTACTCTCAACTAGCACAAGCTTAACATACATATGAAAGTGTTAAATATTAATACCTTTTTGGCTTCCTCCCCAGTCACTGTACTTCCTTCTGCTTCATCTTTAGTGATCAAAGTAATTTCATCTAAGAAAGAGCAAATCATATAAAAATATCATTACAAGGTTTCCCCAGAAATACGCTTAAATTTAAAATGAAGAGTATATCACATTCAAACTTCTAACTGTGTCATCAACCTTAGCAAAAGTCAAAAAGTATTTCTCAAAGTATAACGGATGATGTGACTTCAACAAATGAGTCAACTGTCACGACATACAGACACAATTAATGACAATATTAATACCTCAGTGGAGAGATCATTTAATAATCCGGTGATACTCTGACACTGAAACTGAGACTGAAATCACGGGTTAAATGAGAAATGCTGAAAATCTGTGGGAAATTTGGTAATTACTCTTTCAATAACTTATGGTAGATTCCTCAACCACTAATTATCTAAGAGAAGTTAACTGATATACGAACAAATACTTAGACAAAGAAAAAGTCAAAGCATTTTATGCATAAGCTGGATAGTTTTTCTGGAGTGAGATAATTATATGCTACAGACAAGTCTCAGTGCACGTGGTATTTGTAAATCCTTTCCCCCGAGAACTGCTCGCCTTATTAGAAATTCTGGTTGATACCACCTATAAGTTACTGTGGCAGAATATACTTTCAAGGCTTTGGTCAATACAAGTTTTCACTCTGACCCCAATCTTTTCCAGGGTTTATGATGTCATTATTAAAACTCCCTTAAGGCTGTTGCCCCTATAGTTTCAACCTACATATAATAGTCTTTGCGTGGTGTCCCATGCTGTTGCTATGCATTATTAAACAACTGCTATGCTCTACCCCGCAAGCAGCTGGAAAAGGCCATTCCTATATGTAGCTTGCTTTATTTTTTATAACAACTTTCATATGGGAGTGCAAATTATTACATTATGACAATATGCACCATTAAAAGCCACAGCTGTGCATCTCAAGTACACGCTCATAAGAACTTATTCCAATTAAAAGCAAGGCTATGTTGCATAACGCTTTTTTTAGCGCGTAAGGTTTTGTGCTCATGAAAGCATTTATTTCATATATGTCTCATTCCTCTCAGTTTAATTGTCGTTAAGTGTCATGTTACTATGTATTTCTTCCTGGAGGCTGCTTAAATACAAAGCGATCAGTGACATGTTTCAATTCTCCGAGCTTTCTCTGCTGCTTGATTTGGAAGAGTTTTACCGTTTCTCTCCACTGCATCAGCTCTCCACTTATTTAAAAATCTCTCTGACATATCTTCTCTTCCTCACCGCCCTAGTTTAATTTCTCTCTCCCTGTGCTTTACTGCTGCAACTCTTCCTAACCTGGGACAGCATTTTCAAATGTTGCGGGTACAAAAAACCATATAATTCTGGAAAGAAGGATTTCTACATGTTTTACGGGAACTATATACATAAGAAATGCTAGTCTGCTCATTTTCAGTCTTCTCCTGCGAGCACATGGATTCCTCTCACAAAAATCGCAATGGCAGAGGAGCGAGGGGTCAATCGTCGTCCTACCTTGTATCACAATCTCCCAGAAATCAGTTAAGGCTTTATCGTCCACCTTTCCTTTCAGGGCCTGCAGGAAATCATTAAAGCGCCGAACTTCTGACAGCTGGCAAAACAACAACAAAGATAACAGAAAAATTAAATTAGCTTCATACCAAAGAGCTGTAATCTTAATTCATCATACCGTCGCCCAGCATGGTAAACGGGGAAAAGAAGATATTTCAAGCCGCTGCACGTTCATCTCGCTCCACTAACACTGGGATGTCTAAAGTGTGGTGACTCGCAAAAGAAAACGCGGTGCCCAAAGCTGCACGGCGGCTTCTGTGACTAGCTTTGTCTGAGCAAGTATCTGGAGGGTGGCACATTTCTCTTCTGCAACCAGTACGGCGCAGGCACTGTCTTTTCGCGGTGAAGAAAAACCAACAGTAGAATCTGGTTCCTATTCCAAAGAGCCCCAAGAACCAAGACAGCATTAAAACCTCTCCTGAATTTCCAGATGTGGGACTACTGGTTTCCATCTGGCACTCTCTTCCTGGTGCTACTTTGTCATCGTCACTGAAGTTTTGGTTCGCGCTGGTTCAGCATATCAACATGGTTCCCCGAATTCAGGCACAGTTTTCAGACATCACCATTACCTTAATGGCCTCCTCTCTGAAAACCTGGATACAATCAATGCTCTTCCTATAATACTGCCAGCCTTTACTTTCCAAAAACTGATCGATGCGGTTTATCAGCTGCTGGCTCACTGGAAGACAGAAACAGAGAATGGAGGTTTTCAAAGCACGAAAATACTTTTGATGAGCTGGGTACACTTCCTCTCAGCCTCCTGCAGCCCCTTTTTCTCTAACGACAGCACATTTACTAACAACAACAGAGCTAATCACATCCGTCCTGCACCAAGCTGCTCTGCTCATGTGATAACGGATGCCCTACTCTAAGCAAAAAAAATAAGCTTGATTTTTTTTTTCCAAAGAACATTTTGCAGACTAAATTAAGTTCACCAAGAAAAAAATTCCCAGTATGGCAGAGGCAGGGGAATTTCCAACCCACGGTAAAGAAACGAGCGCTGGCCTGGCTGACTTGAGGGACAGTCAGAAAACTGAGAGAGGCTATGTTTTACTTCACTAAGTATATTGCCTAAACCACCTTTGAGAGCGAGACATTTCAGTGGGATTATTAACCGTGCAGTAAATGGTGTAATAATGACACAGCAGTAGCTATAACATGGTTGTACTTAGAAAAATGTCTGATAGTTAAGGCCCGGCATTTGGATGCTATCAGAGATACCTTATTACTATGATACTGCAAACACTGTCGTTCTCGGTGCTGCTTAATCAGTCCTCAAACTGTGACACAAGTGTCCACAGCTGTGCAGGGAAGAGAGGTGATAGTCCTTTTTTT
This sequence comes from Alligator sinensis, assembly GCF_000455745.1. Classification (NCBI taxonomy): domain Eukaryota; kingdom Metazoa; phylum Chordata; order Crocodylia; family Alligatoridae; genus Alligator; species Alligator sinensis. The sequence continues at coordinate 553,074 of NW_005842335.1, read as the reverse complement.
TAAACAGGTGTGTCCAAGTGACATAAAAACAGGCAAAAAATGGTAAGAAGTGCAAATGCAGCGTGCTCCCTTTATCTGCATACCAGGTAAGTGCACAATCACTTAACAGTGCAAATGCAGCGTGCTCCCTTTATCTGCATACCAGATAAGTGCACAATTCCCAAGCCAGTCCCAATTTTCTTGCCTGTAACAAACGCTGGCTATCTGCATATCAGTTAAGTGCATAAACTGCTTACGTGCCTAACATCTTTCAGGCCCGTTGTCTAATTTGCAATGTGACTGCACTCTGTTTAACAGCATAGTAACTGGCACCAGAAATAACTAGAAGCCTTGGCAGTGATGGGAGCCAGTCAGTCCCAGGGCTGCTAATGCCACATCACTGACACTGCTGTGTCCTTAAGGAGCATGGCTTAAATGAAGTTTGGGTTAATGCATACTCCAAGGAAGTACACCACTCTTTTTCAGTCCTGGAGCTACATACTTAAAGGAATATTACCCATTTTATCCTTATTGTGACGTGACTCACAAAGGATAGATAGATGATTGTAAAACACATTGAAAGAAAGGTGAAAATGTCAAAAAAAAATGGGGGGGGGGGGGGGGGGGGAGAGGAGCAACTATGGTCCACTGGATTCTGCTGAGCTTCTGAATACTGTTGCTACACTTGATTAATGGTTAGTGAAAAATATTTGCTAGACTTTATCTGCTGTTTGTATATCCCTAGAAAAAGTAATTTAAAAAAAAGAGAAAAGAAATGCAAAATGTAGGTGCTTATTTCATAACCTATGACAAGAGCAATGGGACATGCCCGCATTAGCTCTGCCAGATAAGTAGCGGCTCTGGGAGCAGATGAAAGATTTCCCTTCACAGAGGTACAGAAAACACACAGATCACAATACGGTTTCGCTCTTCTAATTCTGCTCCAGAGTTCACACTCATCTGTAGCACTCCTGTTTTTCATTGTAATACAATACTGTTGCACATCTCAGATTACCAGTGATAGATGATGCTCCTGAGAACGAGATACTATAGGTGGATGAAGAAAAGCTAGTCAACTTCCAAAATCCACAGCAGCAATGAATCAAAAATGCAAGGAAAATAAGCTACAAATAACACCTCATTTGTTTGATCTACCCAGCGATGCTACACTTTAACGGCTTGTTTATCATAAGTATTGCTTAATCTGTTCAGTCTAGATCAGATTAACACGCAGCCATCTCTGCGAGTCTCAGCCCACTGCAATTCACAATAATAATTCATGCAAATGTTTCAGGCACTTAATCAAAACTTTACTAATTTCCATTAATTGCTAATAAAGACCATCATCACAGGAACAATTATTCCAACAGACAAAACTCATACATTCAGCTACTCAAAGCCTGCTACCAAAAGAAAATATAAAATATTTGAACAGGTGCATTCAAGAAAACAGTCTAAATACACTCGTAGGGTAAAAATAAAATTTCAAATGTGAAAGTACTTGGATACAACGAGCGTATCCTATTTCTAAATATATTTGCCAGGCTCCCGATGTGCGTCACTTCTCTTCCCTTCCTCCTCATTCGGCCTGTCTGTTTTTCGGCCGGGACCTTCTCAGGGCAGGGTCAACCCTCCCTGTAAAGTGCTCAGCACATCGTAGGAACTACTGGGCGCACAGCATCCCAGGCATTGAAGGGAGCTCAATGGTCAAATACTCCTGCCCCTCCACAGACGCCGGATTTATGACTCCTAAACCATTCCAGACAGATGCCCATCTAAGAAAACCAGAATTAACCCCAAAATGATTCTCTCTTGTGTAACTTTATTGCACGTACTCCAACCGGTGCAGGGGGCTGGACCCGATGATCTTCCGAGGTCCCTTCCAGCCTTACAATCTCTACATCTGTGAACTCCTCTAATGGCAAGAATGACTTTTCCCGACTCTCTTGTATCTAGGAGACACGGGGTAGTTACGAGACAATCTGTGATGCTGCTTTCCTACTGTATTAGCTCACTCGAGAGTGGGCAGTAACCCCACCATGTGCTTACGTCAGCTAGGAAAGGCTAACAGGTAGACAAGAAAACGCAGAAAAGTCTGGCTCACTGAAATGCAGATGGCATAAGGCAGGGCAGTATGGCACCTTATAGACTAACTTCTTCAGAGAGGCATGAGCTTTTTTCTATGCTATGGCCTACTTCATTAGGAGGGGTACTGAACAGAAAGGAACAAAACCATTTAAATGCAAAATATAGGCATACGGGGAGAAGGGGCACAGCCGAGGGATGGGAAGGTGAATTAAGAGATCACAAGGGATGAAAAAAGCAGTTCATGCACCGAGGCGCAAGAGGGTTAGAAAAGCTAGTCCAGGTAATGGGGTAAGAATCCCGAACCTCTGTTACGACCATGCACGCTTAACGCAATCCAGTCTGGATGGTTTCTTGTTCTTTAGTTTTGTGTTCGAGTCAGTTGTCCAAGCTGTTGTTAAGAACAGCTACTTGGAGGTCGGTGCCGGGATGTCCGTGGAGGTTACAACCGTCTGCCGTGGGTTTCCGTGCTTTTCTGGCGCTGACGTCAGTGGCGTCCCCTCCATGCAGGATCCCCCAACGGGCCAACGTAGGCGATGGTGATGCTGGTGGAGCAGCAGGCGCACGAACCCCGGACATTATAATCCGTCTTGTCTGGTCCGATGCTGATGCGGTTTGTGTTGTCGAGGGGGTCTGGGAAAAGGCCTGGTGCCCTACTGAGACTAGCAGTGAAGTTATAACAGTGAGACGTTCCGATATCGTCATGAAAGACACAAAAGTAGCCTGTGGCAGGCATCGTGCTGTTCGAGATTGGGGAGGGGGTGCTGGGGTGCGTCCTACTCTTCCCGTCACCACTTTTCTAACTCTAAGCATGCATCCGAGGACCCAATCACCGATTCCACAAGCTACAAAACACTTGACCGGATAGTCAAGACAACAAAGCGCTTGAAGAACAACTGCGCAAAAAGATGTCTTGGGCCCTCTTCTGGCATCCGTTGAGCCGCCCGAGTTGAGAGAGAAGGAAACGCGTGGTGGCCCCACGCCAGGACTGACTGACGGCACAAGGTGTTGGCCCGTGACACGTGAAGTGCTCACCCCTCCACAGATGGGCGCATCACTTTAATTTATTTATTTTACCAGTAACTAAATTGAAACCTTACCGTTTAAGCTCCCCAAGTTAAGTCAGTCCATTTTTTCATGCTTAACGATTTTCTCATTAAATGTTCTAATTTCTTACAAATTGCACTAATAAAAGCAAGTCCTGATGGCCTTTTTTTTTTTTCCCTTTCTGCTTTTAAAAGCTGTCTCTTCATTGATGTGTTAAATTAAAACCCCAGGCACTAACAGGGTATAATACGAGTCTTTATTGTCGGGACGATTCCAGCGCGCCGCTAGGAACGATCAGACACTTTGTTTATTCTTTTATATCTACATTTTTTTTTAAATTGCTTTCTGTTCAATGGCAATGGTAGGAATTAGAGCAAAGACGCTTGCACACCACCAATCTTGGGCTACCAGGTCTTTAGATGCGGCCTAAAAAGAGTATGTACGTGCCATGATATGATACTGCAGCACAATGTGAAGTCGTGGGGCATGTGGGAAAGGGCTCCCACTGCAACACAGCCAACAGAAGATTTTTTATTGCAGTGATGGCCTGATCAGAAATGGGTCCGTCTGCTGAGCGCTCTCGTTGTAATGAGTAATGACGGATGCAAGCGCACACGGAGCCTGAAGTCCCTGCTCTGACCAGTTCATGTCAATTGATTTTAAGCTGTCAATAGATGGTGTTGAACACAACCGCTAGGGTGTCTACAGAGCTTCCCAGAGACTCTTTAACTCTCATAAGTTTCAATAGTTTTTACTCATTACTTCTTCCGTTCCTACCTTCCCAGTCTTTGTGGTCATTATACCATGGATTAAGGTACTCCATAGAAAGGCCTTTGTGCTCTTGCAGAAAGACACATTTTCCAACGTGCCCCAATAAAGAGGTGGAGACTGTCCATGGAGAAGGCTTTAATGATCACTCTACTTATGGGAAGCTTTGCAAACCTCTGGGAACACTGTCACGTGCCTCAGCCTGTGATCTATGGAAGTGGATATAATGCACTGATTGCAAAGAAATAACATTAGAGTTAGCGTCTGAGAGCAAGAAATGCTGACAACACTGCAATAAGGAAAAAGAGTGCAAGAGTGTCTGGGATGTCGTTTCTTCTGCAGCACTTCAGTGATGCCCTTCTGCATGAGCTCACCTCGTGTAATTTCAGTTCCCAATTGTCCGTTCAGGGAAGACTGGAAGCTCTTCTTAACTTATGCCTGGACATCAGCCACCATGCTCCCACAGCCAGCACGTTTTTGACCGTAATGCAGGCGGACTGATCGGATTTTTACGCTATGCAGCTCCAAAGACAATTTAGAGAACAAAGGAAATACCTTTGCATATTCTTTTTCTCAGTTTAATGAAAGTCTGTCAGCCATTGTAAGGAAATACGCCTGCCAAGATCAGACAACTTCCATTATCCAACAATTCAAGGATAGATGTTACGCTTGGAAGAGAGTATGCAGGTGAAATGAAATTCCACCCTTTCAGCATTATGATGATGGCAAACAGACGCTGGTTTAGACTTTTTCTTTGCAGTAATGGTAGATGAAGAAACTCACGACCTGCCCTGGGGAGCAAAAATTAGATTCCACTCAGGCAAACTGATTTATCTTATTTGCATTCATCGACAAAGATGTCAGAAGCTCTTATTAGAGAGTACAGCTCTTTGTGGCTGTCTGTGTACTTGTAACCTACTCTGAGCAAGACCTGCATGAAATGACATCTCTGTGGCCATGAATAGTAAACAAGAGGAAGAAAGCACCTGGGGAAGAAAAAACTGTTCAGACCGTGAAACAAAATACCGGTTTCACTGGCAATAAGCATCACGCCTGTCAGCTGGCCTCTTCGCATACAGCAGATCGTGGAAAGCCACAAGTGGTATTCGAATGCGGCAAACCACGCATGCTTCGGTCACAACGTGAGGATGATTATGGCTTGCAAGGCAAGGCCGGCAGTTCTCAGCAAGCACGTCACCCACACCTCTGCCCGTCTGAAAGCAGGACTTCCTTGAATGAACCCCCAGACCTTGCTTGCTTCAGTGAGCTGACTTCTACTACCTAAAAGGATGTATCCCTTGAAATTTCCCTGGCTCTTGGACATTAGGAAATTAGGGACTCACTGATTCTCAGATGCTGGTTACTTCACCTTTGCATTGCTTCAATGTGGAGGTAGAAACTCATCTTCCAAGGAGCCAGGCATCCAGGTTGTCCTGACTGCCTCTTCCAAGGAGACGAGCTCTCGAAGTCCAGCGAACTCACCGTACGGGTTTGGCTTTTGTCCTCTTCTGCTGAGAAATCCCGTCCAGCCTTTCCTACAAGACTCTCCCTTCCTTCCTCCAGACTTCCTTTTTAAACGCGGGAAACACCAGCTGTAGCTTTCAATAACTGTGTGACCCTGCTGTTCCAGCTTGTATAGGACATGTACATTTTACCTCTCGCACCAAAAGACCATGCTCTGGCCCTGGGGCGATCAGTTCTCTCTGTACGATACTTAACAGGTGGACTAAACCTCTTTTCTCCTCTTAGTAACTCCACTTTCACTCCTTCAGCTCCTGTGAAAACAGCATTTTACTATATGTCTGGTCATGCTAGGGAATTTTTTTATTCTCGCCTTCTTTTAAATTAGAAATTCAGGTTCTGCTTAGCACGGAAGACTATCAGGCATTCTTGCCTACATTGTGAACAATCAACATAGGGCACAAATTTTTCTCCTTTTTTATCTCACCTTTAAAAATAATGACATGCAAGACATAATTCGTTATTTTTTCCAAGAAGCTACCTGAATACCATATAAATCCTTCCCTGCAAAGAGGCTTTACATCTAACGTTTTCAACAGGGAAAAAAAAACAAAACTGTTTTCCTCCTTGAGCAGTTGTAAGGTACCATCCGCTATTATACACTAGCAAAAAGGACTGTAGCAGGCCATTTAAAAGCATTTTTTTAATGTAACAAGCTACTTTGAGGCTTGCAAAGAAGAAAAACTAACATGCAGAACATGTTTTTATTTACACTGTCTCCCATCTTTCTTCTTAATGGATGCCTAGACTGCATTCCATACAACTATACCGTGTAATTATAGACCTCATCATATGAAAAATGAAGGGAAATTGCAGAAAGTGTCAAAAGCCATCCAAACACAGACAGCAGTCATTTCAGAGACAGCTACCGAAGAGTGGATGAGTTTAAATAAAGCCTTCACAATACGGTCTTTGATGCAGCCATTTTTAATATTTTCAGCTTTCCTGTATGATTTTAATTAACCACACCAACAAAAAAACTCTTTTTTTTTTTTTTTTAATTTGAGGCATTTGGATTTAGCTATTTGTTATGACATTTTGAAATAAAATTATAGAATTTCTGCTGTCGGGTTTAATATGGAATCATTTTAAAAAGCCGGCCACTGGTTTATCATTTTTTGACTGTCATAAAATTCTGACCGGTCTACTGTTATTTAAAAGTTAGCAGACTGTCCTCAGAAACAAAAGCACATTTTAGCATACATTTCAATCAATGCCCCAAAGAAGCGAAGAACTGCATGAAATACCCAGGAGTGACCCTGTGCAGCTCTGCTTTTTTTTTTTTGATTAGCAAACAAATATGACATCCTGTAGTCTGGAACTGTCTTCCTTAATATAGCCTTGGCATGTGTTGACATTGCATATAGTGGAAGCAGTCTTTCCAACCATTTACCCCGCTGCTCAAATGCTTCCCTGCTTCGAGTACATGGGCTAGCCATGGCACGTAGTGCAGACACACCTGCAAAATCAAAAAAGGAGGCAGGGCTGCTTGGATCCAGGTGGAACTAGGAGTTCACCCCAAGGATGCAGCCCGTAGGAGCTGAACATCAATTTAAAAAAAGATGGCAATTATGAGTCACGCCAGAGAACCCCGCGGGCTTCACTTTGACCATCACTTGGAGGTCAGGCCACCTACACACTGACCAGCGCAGGAAACCTGTGCCTTTCAGGTCAGGAAAAAACAGTCAATAATAGTAGGAGGTTGATGAGAGGGAAGGAGAGGAAGCAAAGCACTAGAATTCAAGATCCAAATAAATGAAACTCTTCCTCTAAACCAGTGGTTCCCAAACTTTTCTGCTGTGACTCGCTGCTGGGAGCGGAGGGTGGTGGCGGCAGTGGCCCAGGGATCAGAGGAGCTCCCAGCACGCAGCACGGCTCGTCTTTTGTGTGAGGCACCTCCAGCATTGCCCCCACGACCCTCATTTGGGTCGCAACCGCTGCTCTAAACCCAACCACTCACAATGAAAGTGGCACTGAAATTCTGGTAGATGGGAGGATTCTCACATTTTGTTCCTATAATTTATTTGCAACGATGCAGTCAACAGAAGGGGGCTTTGATGCAAAAGGACAGGTCCTCAAAGACTGGAAAAGGATACCAAATGTGCTCTGCCATTCCTTGAAAACGAAGATTTACAGTAGCGGGACCCTTCAGCATCTCCTGGTAGGCACGGCTTAAAGCCACCGCACCAGTCTAATGCTTAGCTCAGGTTTACATTTCGCTTAGCTCTGGTTTTCAGACTCAAGTCTTTCATCCTCACTGCACTGCAGGCATGCTCCCTGGGTGCTGTCAGGATTGTGCTAAAATGGTGGTTATTGCTGTGAGGACAAATTAGGATTTTCCTGGACACATGCAAAACCTACAAGGATTGTGATCATGGTATTCTGCGCCACAACTCACCTCCGTGTCAGTGAACCCTTTCTCTTCTCACCTCTTTGAGCACTTGCGGTCCCACTTCCTCCTAAATGGCCCTGTCCTTGCTCATTCGCAAGAGCAGCAGAGAGCGACCTTTATTTGTAAGCAGTCAACCAGAGACGAAATTCTTCACCCTTCCTAAGCAGGCAACGGAGAACAGGGTCCTCACCTGCTGCCCAGTCAATGCGTCTCCATCCTACTCCACATCTACACAAATTAAAAATGCTCAGTTCATACAGTCCATGCAAACCTTGGCCCCTCAGCTAAGGCTACCAAGAAGAGGTCTAGTTAGTGCCAACCATTGCAATCACCATTCTGCTACGGACACTTGACCGCTGAAGAGGCAAGTCAAGAATATCACAGCAGATGAAAGCAACTTACCCTCCGTGAAGTTAGCATCCTTCTGCTTCACCAGCGCTCGGAAGTCTTCTGCTGGGTTAATACTTCCAACCTACAAAATATCCAGCAATGATTACACTCTCCTCCAAGGCACAACTCCCCTTCCTTCCTTTGTGGCAACAGGAATCTGCACAATTCAGTTTGTTTTTAAGTAGCAGGAGAAGTGATATAATTTTGCTCTGGAGAGTCAAATAAAAGCCAAGTTTTGTTGTACCTGATCAGTGGGCAGTTATGGCGAGAAGGGTTAGGTAAAATGAACTTACACTTAACACACTGTCCTCTTATGAACTAACAACCTTCTCTGGGATTTGGAGGTCAGAAATACAGTCATTCAGGCTAACTGCTAGTTCAGTTTTGAGACATTCAATAGCATAGACTCCTTATTCATCCTGACAGACACTTAATGAAGAGTGAGAGTTCATAGCCACATGGGTAGAGAATAACTGGTTTGGCCCCCCGACAGAAGAATGGAAATGAAAAGCTAATACTCAGTTCCTCCGACTACCCTTTACAGCCCAGTCTAGCATTTCAGAACTGAAGCTTGGCGAAAACAAGCAGTACAGAGACCACAGGGACCGTAAAGGAACTAAAAGCATGTTAGGTGTAACGATATTACAGGAGAAAGGTATGGAAGAGCTGCATAAATAAAAATCTACACTGTTCAGGATCCCTTTTCCAGTGCATTGCAATGCAAACAAGTCATGAAAAACTCAAATTGCTCTCTTTCTCTTTGGAAGGCTTCTCACTTCTGAAGATGGATGGGGGACTCTGTGTGCTCTTCTCTTGGAACATATTCAACGCTCACATGTGTACGCCCTTCGCATGGTGACAAATGAGCTCAGAGCAAAGTGAAAAGAACATAAGGAACAGGTACAGCCTTTTCCAGGTTGCAAGTAACTCTTTTGCAATAAAGGCTGGGGAATTAAAGGAGTCTGTTAACTCACCATGTTGCCATCTGCATCCTGATGCCTTTTTAATATATTTTATATATATATATATATATATATATATGTACACACTTTTTTTCCCTGATGCCTTTTTAATATATTCAATTAACATGTAGACGCTTCTCACATACCCACATCCCTTTTGGCTTCAGAAACAGGGTGTCTTTAGCTTCTGTTCACTAAAGTCAAAATTCTTCTCAATTGATTCTCTATTTTAATACTTTAGACTCAGACAAGTCTTGCACAGATCTCCCAATAAATCGCTTGTTTGGAAGCCCATATACCATCAATGACACTATGCTAGTAGAAAACAACAATTGGTGTTGGCAGTGAAATGGGCACAGGCCTTTGCCTTTTTTCATTATGTATCATCCACTTCAAAAATCACACTGGAAAAGAATCAATAGATCTCTATTATATTCATTTATATTAAATAACTATTTTACCAGCTACCGGCATCATGCAGGTAAAGGAAGGCGAAGGGCTCCAACGTCTTTGCCTGCTGGTAAAGCCTAACATATGTGAAGCTAAATTAAACTTGGTTTAATCCTGCCATGAGACTATAAACTGTTATGATTTCTATCCCCAGCCCACACAGACAATAGATTTTGAAATCATATTAGATTTGTAAAATCATATCAGATTTGTAAAAATGGAATACATGGGGGCTTTTTTTTGCAAGAGCTACAAGAGAAAACCCTAAGAACAAATATTCTGTTCTTAGATCTAATCGTGACTCTCAACTCTGGGATTCAGCTTTCCTTGTACCTATGGAGTTACTCTTGAGAGCTTTATGCGTGTAGGAAGAGAAGAATTTACCCTAAAGGCAATTAAGGCTTACTGGAAAATATGCTAAGATATATATAAAGACAGCTACACCAAATTCATCTTACATCCAACAACAGATGGTCTTAAAATTCTCGGGCAGACAACATTTTAATCACATATTTTGCATACATGAAATGACCCCCTTCATTAGACTGTACTTCGGTTAAGATATCGGGGAATGGGCAGAAACTAAATATACGGATGGAATAAAGTCAGATGAACCCACCGGACCAATTTCAACGGTCTGCTCTGCCCTGCAGTCAGTGGAAACTATTCCACAATAATTTCTGTTTCATTAAGTGCTAATCATTGTGGTTTAGGTTGTGGGATAGGAGAGAACCAACCCAACAGTTAGAGGGGATCAGATGCTGAGCGCTTACCAGAGAGAAATCCTCCCGCACCGTAGGTTAAAGCAGTGTATCTGGCCATCTGTCTGTGCCCAAGAAAACCGCCCATGGGAAGCTCTAGAATTATTCCTTCCCCTTTAGAAACAAGATTTGTAAAGATTTGCTTACGGAGGTGACATTGCCTTGAGCAAGGTTTGCAATGCTAACGCTGCCTTCTTTATCTTCAGCTTTTGCAGCACTGGGGCCCTCTCTGTTGCTGGAAATGAAGGTGACAAAACATTAAATCAAAGCAAACCATCCTGCCAGCCAGTCAGTGTACTGGTGAAATGCATGCCGTGAAAAGAGATCGTCAGTGAAACTTTAGCTGTAGGATCGTCTCTGAGCTAATAACCAATCGTGCCTTGTTCTCCTACAGGTAGCGTGAGGACACACGGCAGAAACAACGCGTCGGATTTAACCCAGTGTAAGCGAGGGCGATTCTCACCGCAGGTCACGGATTATGGGCCTGCATATTCTGGAGCTGATTTTGGCCACGGGTCTTTTCTCCCCATCACCAAGAACGCGGGATCCTGCCACCCCGTCTGATCCGAAGCCTGCGTACAAAAGCAGCCCGGCTCTGTTTTAGGGCATGTTCGTGATATTTAGCATTCACGTCAGACTCGTTTTAAAGATGAAATTGACAGTGCAGGTAATGGAAACTTAACATTTAAGTAAGAAATCCATTTACCCTTCAAAAATTATTTGCTAGTTCCTGTCTTGGAATTGATAGCTATTAGATATCTGTGTACACAGAGACTTCTGAGTCTAATAACCCATCTTCTCCATCAGCATTCATGAGAGCTTTATAAACTTCCACTTACAGCTGTCAAAACTCGCTAGACAAACCCCAATTAGCTATGTGAGATCTCTCTCAGGACGACCTTACAGTTTCTCAAACTGCTTTCAAAAGACCACTTGTAATTTAAAAAAAAAACTAATTGTGGTTTTAGGCTACCTACTCGCTTTGTCCTCCCAGCTAACTTATTTCAAGGTGAAGACTCAAACCAAGAATTGACCTGCATCACATACTATGCCAAACTTTAAGAGCACGTCTTGGTGATGGGAGAAAAAAAGCCTAGCTAATAATAAGGGGAGGGGGCTGAAATCAAAGAACAAAATGACATGCAATATCTTTGTTCTTGAACACAAATGCATGAGGATACTGAAAGAGAAGAATAATTTTAGGTTAAGAACGATTGAGAGCGACCGAGCGATAACAGTAATTGTTATCTAAATTACAGCACTCGTAAACAACTTTTCAAAGAAATCTAAAATGGAGTCAAATAAAAGCGTTATCTGAAAAAGTCCTGAAACCAGAGAGAAGACAAGCAGGTGCCTGAAAAAGCAAGGACAAGAAAAAGATGTCAGGGTCAGGTGTTATTTTGCATACCTGGCAACCAGGAACCGGCTTTAAAACTTGCACGAGTGTCATCAGTCATGTGCTCTTACTCAGATGTCACAAAGCCACCTCCGTTTTCACCGTGAGCTTCTGCCCACGCCGCAGACCAGGCCTCTCCCTCCTCCCCCAGTTTGTACCGCTGCCCGTCATTGCTGTTCCCCCACTTGTGCCAGCGGTGGGATGCGATCCCTTCTCCTCCGCACTGCCTGTCATCTGATATGAGGTTATGTATCACTCTGGCTCTCTGCTCGCACAGAGAAAGGGTGACCTTGTGGGTAAACCGTGGGAGGGGGATGAAGGATAACTTGCTTGGCTCCCAGACTTTCTGGCTGACCTTGGGTGAGTGTCTCGGTCGGTCCCTGCCTCCTATACAGTCCCCGGTGAAACGGGGGAAGTGCTGGTGGCTGCGCTTAGGGGGTCTGAGCATTCACATCCACGTCTCGAACACGTTGCAATCCCGGGATAACAGGCAAAATAACGGCCCAATGTTCCCGCAACAAAAATCTCTCAAAACCTGCTATTCATCCTTGCCAGTCCCTCACTGTTTTCTTAATGCTATAAAATGATTTTTGGAAGTTATGAACGGGATAACAGCTGTGACAACGTGACATAGAAATATTTAGGTCCCGATCTACCGTGACTGTAGTTCACCTGAACCCATGGACACATACCCACTTCCACCAGCCCAGGATTTCGCTCTTGAACGTTATCTGTTGCTTATTATATACTGACTAGTGAGATGCAATTCAACGCTGTGACAACTGCAACTGCTGTTTGAGGAAAACGAAGGGAGGTGTCCATGACAAGGTATGGACAAATGTAGTTTTTAGCCACTTCATAACAGGAGAGGGAGCTGCTGCTCTAATTGTTATGCCTGCTGGGGCCTGCAGTGATAAGTATTAGCTAAATCACCCTAACTTTGAGCCTGAAGGAGGCAAGGTTAATGCTGGGAGTGGTTTTTGTTCCACTTGTATGGCAGCAGAATCACGAAGATGTGAAGAGAGGCAGTTCGCCACGTTAGTTTGAAGGCAGGCATAAGGCAGGGTAGAGACGCACTTGATAGAAAACTGAATCAGAGATGCACAAGCGGCCATGAGCAAGAGCTCACTTCATCAGATGCTAACAGCTGCACAACAACAGCTTGCATCGGCGTCCTTCGATACTGCCACAGTTGTTATACCTCTCTATACCCTGAGTTTCATTTAAAAGACTGGAATTTTACACCCACTTTTAGGTTTTATATAATACCTTTTCTCATAGTGCGCAACTGGGGGTGGATTCAGCACCTTCAAGTCAAACCCAAGGTAGCGAAAGGAACAGTCCCTTTGTTTTACCAGATTTCTTGCCAAGGAAAACAAAAATGAACAGTGAGCACTGAAATTTCCATTACGTTTTGAATGCCTACTTGGAATACACCGTATGCATGAAACCGTACTGCCTTGCCTGATCCCTCAGATCTCAAAATCTAAGTACAGATGAGTCAAGTCAGTACTTAGATGGGAGCCTCCCAATGAACAGCGCTTAAGCCAGTGGTTCTCACCTGGGGTGCTGCGCGGGCACCACTGCAGCCAGGTTCAAACGTCCCGTGTGGTTTATGCACAGCTAGACTAGGAAAGGCTGCAGCACAAGCATGCATTCCTTCCACATTAAGGTTATCTCATTAGCTTGAAGTGGGGCCTCCTCGAGCCTCTGTCCTTACCCATCCTTCTCCCCCATGCTCCTCCCAGAAACAGTTTCACCTGCTCCACGCGCCTCTGTTTCCAGGAGATGCTGTGCAGGAACGGACCAGGATGGGGTTCTGCATGAGCTGGCTCTCCTCCCTGCTTTAAACTTATCTGATAACCCTCCCGGAGGCGTGAGCCCATGCTCTTGCCCGACCCTCCCTGGTTGGGCTGAGCCCGAGCAGCGCGGGGCAGCTCCGCTCGCCTGCAGCAGTGACAACTCTCCGGTTCAGACCCGACGCGGGAAACTGAGGCAGCGCAGCAGTGGTGCCCAGCTGGGGAAACTGCCCAATTCAAAAATGTTACGGAGGGGTGCCCTGAATCTTAAAAGGCTGAGACGCACTGTTTTAAAACTAGTATTCATGATTCCCGATAAATGTATTTTTATCAATGCAGATCAATATAAATCATAACCAGATCTACTTTGCATCTGCACCCATGAAAAAGCCTTACAAAGCAGCCCCAGAAAATGACAAAATTAAGCAATGAAATGGCTTACCCGCGGTCACACAGTGCCAGTGGCACAAAGAGGAACAGGAAAGTCAGGGATCTGATCTACTGGATCACAGGCTCATGCTTGCAACACGACCTCTGTCCTGAACCAGCATCTTACCTGCACTGATGCCTTTGATGCAATGTGTAATACCTTGTTTTAAAGAGCAGCGATACACATTAAACACCACTTGCTTTACTTCCTACACAACGCAGGCAGAAGACGGTCCTAAATTAATACCAGCTTCCAATCCCATAGCTATGGGTGAACTCAGCACAACATTTATAAAGACAGTCTTGCTTTAAAATTTTCCTTTGACAGAGAATCTATCACTGCCTTTGGTAAACTGTTGAGGTTAAGTGCCCTTGCTCGTAGAAATGTCTACCGTATTTCGAGTCTGAATTTGTCTACCTTCAATTTCCAACCGGGGGATCTTTTGTCTGTTAGAATGAAGGGAATTTTATCCTCAATTTACTGCTCTCCATGTAGGTACTTACAGACCGGGTCAAACCAGCCCTATACGTTCTCACTGATATACTGAACAGATTGCATTCCTTAAGTCTGTTCTTACGAGGCATATATTCCAATCTTTTATTCATTCTGCTGGCTCTTATGTGAACCCTCGCCAAGTTATCAACATCATTCCTCAAGTCTAGACATCAGAAGTGCATGTACAGCTCCAGATAACTGCAAAAGTGATATAATTTCCTTACTCCTCACTTAATAGTACTCTGCTCCCCAAGGAGCGCATTAGATCTTGGAGCCACAATGCGACATCACAAATTCAGATTCACCTGATTATTCAGCACGATCCTTAAGACGTTTTCAGCATCACTGCTTTCCAATATCTCATAGGTGCTGCCTGAATTTAGAGATGCTGTCCATCATCTGATAGGCATGACCTATATTCTTTGTTCTTAGATGCAGGAGCTGACGTTTGGCTATACCGAAATGCATCTTGTTCGACTGCATCCAGTTCACCAAGCAATAGCGACAGCTCTCTCGCAGTCACCTGTTCTGTTCCTTATTTGCTTGCCCCTCTTTGCACCCTTGTCTCACCTGCAAGCTTCATCAAGAATGATTTTCTGTTTCCTAGCAGGTGAGCAATACAAATATTAGGAGGACCAAAAACAGACCCCCAGGGGACTCCGACAGAAACCTGCCCCTTGCCTCTGTTTCCCCATTTACAATTCCATTCAAAACCTGCTGTTTTGCCAGTTTGTAAACCACGTCATGGGTGTCGTTCCACTTCCTGATTTAAAATGCCATCCAGTACCGAGTCAGATGTCTGACAGAAGTCTACTACATTAAAATTATTACCGTTATCAATCAAATCTGTAATCTCATAAAAAATGATATAGTTAGTTTGACACGATCTACCCTCCAGTAACCCATGTTGACTAGCATTAATTATATTACCCTCTTTTAATTCTTTATTAATTGAGTCCTGTATGAGCTGTTCCATTATTTTGCCTGGGATCTAAGTCAAACTGACAGGCCTGTAATTACTCAGGTCATCACATCTACCCTTTTTAAGTATTACCACCTTCCAAAAGGCCGCAAGAAAGCTAATTTCACCACTTTTCTATGGATGAAAAGTCAGCATTAATGATCCAGAGAGCTCAGCTACCTGATCTTTTAAAACTCCTGAATTTAAGGTACTTGGATCTGCTGATTTAAAGATGTCTAATCTTAACAGCTGTGGTTTAGTGCTCTTCTTAGCTACTTTTGCAGCATATAGTGCTTCATCACCATTATATGATAGGGCTATATCACTTCACTTTTTTCCAAATGCAGAACAGAAATATTTACTGACTGCTTCTCCTTCAGTTTAACAATTCCCCCATTTCTATTTATGAACGGACTGATTCAAAGTTCCTTTCATTTCTTACGTGCATAAAAAATCCCCAGAATTTATACCTTTTTTAATGCCCATAATTCTGCTGGCCATACATTTTTCCTTGCACTCTTTTGCTTCCCTTGGCAATTTTCTACAGCTTATACCTACTGATTTCTAGTCATTTCTATCAACGTTTCCTTTATTTCACCTTCAAGTCAAATCAATTTTTAACCAACGTAGCCATCTTTCTTGTCAGATTGAAATTTCTGAGCATCTAGTAAAACATCCTCAAACAATTCCCAATGATCATTCGCATGTTTCTCTTCAAATTCTCTCTCCCAGATGATCCAGCTCCTAACTGTTTCTAACTTAGCAGCTGACTCTCTTTGCATCAGGAGTACGGTAGGGTTTATTAATTCATGCTCGGTGAATTTGGTCCGAACAGCAGCACACATGCACGGTGCTTAAAACAAAAAAAGACCAGTTTCACAATCAAAGCAGCGAGCGGAAAAGAAGGTGAGGTACTTGACAATCTGGGTTTGGGCAAAAAATGGTCACCAGGACAGATGAGCAGGCTAATCATCACAGATGATAGTCATCATCACAGATGAGTAGATTCAGGAATGGCACAGCGTAATGCATGGCTTTTTTAAAGTATATCTCCATATTTGTTCTAAAGATATGTCCGTATATCTATAAAGCTACTGCATGTGCTTACAAAACCAAGGCTGCTTGGAAGTAAGGTGGCCATGTACCACAACACCGTGGTCTGCACAGCACAACCCCATATCAGACGTGCTCACTTTGTTCAGAGGCTAGACAATGGCTGGTTTGGATAGGCAGGAGGCTGGATTAGACAAGACCTCCGGAGGTCCCTTCCAGCCCTACATCTCTACGACGTCTGTAAGGCCCCTTGCAATCTCAACACCGTGAGTTAGGAACATGAAGCTAACTTCAAATTCGGACTCTCCTCATTTGGGATGCTCTAGATAAGAACACTAAGCTATGTCAACGCAAGCATTCGGTAGCATTAGTGGCACGGACATTTCTTTCATGTAACAGGTTCCTGCCTGTCGAACTCCAGGAAGGGAGAGGAAATGTCAGCTTAATTTAGCTGTGAAGACTGCCAGTCCTGAAGCAGCTCCCCTGTGGCAGCGGTGGAGGCAGACAATTAGCCCTGCTGTTGAAAATGGAAAGAAAAAAAGCTGGTCTAACCGGAATCCCTGTCCCAGAGGGTTAACAAGTTTAGGTTATTAAATTAGGCACAGGGATATAAGGATGTATAGGAAGGGAATCTGGAGACCCTCATATAGCACAGATCAGCTTCCCTCGGATCCTTAAAAGCTAGATCCACTATACGGGGACCCCTAAAAGCCCAAATCCAGCTCTACTGTAGTTTAAATTTCAATCCACCTGTAACACAGCATTGTTCCAAGTCATAGCTCATCTATTAGAGATGCCAACCCATTAAAACTGGAAGCTGCAAGATGAGCCTGATCTTAAACTGAGCAAGACCTTTTGTTGCCCATGTTCAAACCCTGCTGCTACTACTGCTGGACAACAAATACAGAGCTAGAGACTGGAGCCGAAAACAGACAGACCACAAAAAATGATCACCCTACGTAGGCATGCTATCATAAGGGACTCTACCGAGAGATGCTTTGGTACCACAAAATCCTCCGTCCACATATCCTTTATCATACCACAACTGAGCGATCTCACGTCAAAAAGATTTCAAACAACAACACCCTACAGACAGAATCCAAAACAACTAAGGGCCAATGTATTTAAAAAATCCATACAAACCCTTTCACTTACTTGTCTTTGAAGATATCTTGGGCAGTCTTCTGCTCTTTTTTCTTTCCAGCTTCCTTTAGGGGGAAAAGCGACTTTATTTTTTCAAGAGCAGTCTGGCATCTTTCTTTCACTTCCCGAGGGGGCTGCAACATGTCGAGAAGGTGCTGTTCAATAGGTGGCAAGGGCTCATTAGGGTGAAAAGCCTTATGATGCAGACACTGTCACGGTGTGGAAAGAAGACAGGTTGTCAGGTTATATTATATTATATTCCACAATACAGTTGTATTTGGCTTAACTTATTATACATACAATATTATTTCTGCACATATGAGAAACAGACTGATCCAAGTTTGGCAGGGAAATGTCATGTGATGCAACAAACTTTGAGTGACAAGTCGACAATATTAACCAATGATATCACACGTGCAAGTAAAGTCATCCTCGCTGGCAACAGGAAGCTCTACGACAATTATCACTTGGTTCACGGCCATTAAATAGTTGCTCCTACCCCTCACAATTATTCAGCGTGATTTTGCCTTTCCTATTTTAATTTCAAAGGAAACTAAGACCTTGTTTTAGAACTCGTGGCCAGATAGGAGAGACGTTCGGGTACTTCTGATAAAGACGGTATGAATGTAGATAAAAATATTACACAGAAAAATGATGCCCTAACTTCCTGCTTCAATACCACTATGGATACGCTGACTTCCTGTTTTGGTTTCCATCAAGCTTTATTCAAGGAACATTTTCCCCTTTGGTCAATAAATCTGTCTATACAACATAAGAGAAATCATTATCCACCAAAGAGCAAATGGTGAGAGAGACATTAAAAAGAGCAGGTACAAGAGGACAGAAATGTTTCAGATGAGCTCTGCAAACAGCAAGAGAATGACTGAGGCTAGAAGAGACCAACACGGCTACAACCTAAACCCCTGAGGCTAGAAGACGCGTTTGAAGATTGAAAACCATGGCAGGAATCACAGAGAAGTTTCTTTCACCAACACGGGCGAAACAGCAAGCAAAACCCTGAGGCTGGGGCTAGTCCGCCAGGACAGAGACAGCTGGTTGACAAAGGGGGCTGGAGAAATTCCACTGAGAGCTCGTGCAGACGCTTCTGGATGATTCATAGATTCATAGATGTTAGGGTCGGAAGGGACCTCAATAGGTCATCGAGTCCGACCCCCTGCATAGGCAGGAAAGAGTGCTGGGTCTAGATGACCCCAGCTAGACGCATATCCAACCTCCTCTTGAAGACCCCCAGGGTAGGGGACAGCACCACCTCCCTTGGGAGCCCGTTCCAGACCCTGGCCACTCGAACTGTGAAGAAGTTCTTCCTAATGTCCAGTCTAAATCTGCTCTCTGCTAGCTTGTGGCCATTATTTCTTGTAACCCCCGGGGGCGCCTTGGTGAATAAATACTCACCAATTCCCTTC
>NW_005842335.1:528128-533959 GCF_000455745.1 Alligator sinensis | reverse complement strand
TTCTTTGGACCCTCTCCAGGTTATCCGCATCCCTCTTGAATTGCGGCGCCCAGAATTGCACGCAGTACTCCAACTGCGGTCTGACCAGCGCCCGATAGAGGGGAAGTATCACCTCCTTGGACCTATTCGTCATGCATCTGCTGATGCACGATAAAGTGCCGCTGGCTTTTCTGATGGCTTCGTCACACTGCCGACTCATGTTCATGTTGGAGTCCACTAGGACTCCAAGATCCCTTTCCACTTCCGTGCCACCCAGCAGGTCATTCCCTAGGCTGTAGGTGTGCTGGACATTTTTCCTCCCTAGGTGCAGCACTTTGCATTTCTCCTTGTTGAACTGCATTCTGTTGTTTTCTGCCCACTTGTCCAACCTGTCCAGGTCTGCTTGCAGCTGTTCCCTGCCCTCCGGCGTGTCCACTTCTCCCCACAGTTTTGTGTCATCCACAAACTTGGACAGAGTACACTTCACTCCCTCATCCAAGTCGCTGATGAAGACATTGAAGAGTATCGGTCCAAGGACCGAGCCCTGCGGAACCCCACTGCCTACACCCTTCCAGTATGAGTCGAGATGAAAGTCAGCGGAGGTGCATATCTGAATGTATGAAAAGCACGTACAACTGAAGCACCTGCGTGATTATCCCTAACGCTCCTAGTACGGCGTAACTCCACCATCTACAAGGCAAACATGAGAGATCTGCTCTTTCCGTCGTGAGGCACGACCTTAATTTAAAAAAAGAAAAGAAAAAAGCAAACAAAAAAACACTCCATTCATGCTGAAGAGCTGCCAATAAAGAAAACCCAGACCATATGTTTCACATCAATACTGATGCTCTTTCATGCTGCCATTAAGATTCCAATCCATATCAGCGCACGCTTTCAAAAGGAGGCAGTCATACAGAGCTACTGATTTGGAAACACTTGTAATGATTTAAGGCATAATTATTTTGAAAAAAGGTTGAGTATGTTGCTGGAAGCTGTAGTAATGGCTTTTGTAGTACAAAAAAACAATATTAAAACAGCATTAGGGAACTGAATTAAAGTCACAAAAGCAAGAAATTTAAGGCTCCTGTTGTGAATATGTATTGCAGGCTATTGTATGCCAAGGTCCTTGGTGTGTCAGCTGCAGTACCAGGGTGGACTGAGAAGCATTTTTTCTTCTTATCCCCACAAAGCGAGGAAGGCTGTTGTTGTTTTAACCCAGTGACTTTCAACCAGGGTGCCACAAAATGTTAGCACCGTTAGATGCGCAAAGAGGATTTGTCAGACAACCCAGAGAAGGGTGCCTCGAGTCTAAGCAGGCATCCACTGGGTCTAAAATGGTTGCGAGCTACTGTTTTAACCCTTAAAAGAAGATGTTTAGAACCCAAGGTGATGAGAAGATTTGATTTACCTAAATTAAGCTTCTACGTACTTATTCCAATGGATCTACTCTCAGCCTCCCTTTCACCTCATTTCCTCCTCCCTCTGATCTTCCCAGAGCCTCCTCTACCTTTCTCACAGGCAGGCAGCATGCTGCTGTTATCCTCCTCCCAAGCTCATCTCATCATCCCATTCATGTCAGCTGCTGGCAATGTATTTGCTCCTCTTCGCCTTAATTAAATCCTAAATAGGTTTTGCTTTTCCTAATCTGCAAAGTGAACAGGATTAGAGAGCAAAAGGCGGTAAACAATGAAAGGCTGGCTGGACGGAGGTTCTTTACAGGGAACATTGATACCGTAGAGAGGGGCGCAGTATGAAAGCCTACAGAGACAGGATGGACGGAGATGATTAGGACATACTGAAGGGAAAAGTCCCATCTCCCTCCCCTCTACCTCCCATGCAGAATCCAGAAACACTCTTCTTTCTAACCATTAGCAACGCCACAAAGCCCATAGGAAGTGGCTAGCCCTCAAAGCGTGGGGACACCTGAACACCCCTACATGTCTAAGAGTTCAAACTGGATCCACATTTAAAACAGGTTGAACACAACTTCCAGATCCATTCGACTGCACTGGCACCCAGACTGCCTCCACAGTCCCTGCTGCAATGCACTGGTGGCTTTCTTGTGCCACCTCCTGTCCTCCCCTTCAGCTCACAGACCACCTCTGCACCGATCTTTAGGGAGAAGCTCCCACCAGGGCTGGGCAGCCCATCGCCTTCCACATGGCCAGTGCTCAACTCCGGGTCACTTAAACTTGACCCAAAACAGGCCCTATGTGTTATGTGGTATATTCTAGCTACAGCCCCGGTCAGCCACGTAAATTATTTAGACTATAAAGCAGAAACCCTTGAAATACACAGCACCCCCCACCCCTTATTTTTCCCATTAATTTCCTCCTTACCCCTCTCGCAGTACCAAACAATCAGTACAGCTTATCTAATGATGTAATTAAATATTGAACTGAATGTAGGGCACAAGCCTTCAAAATATGCTGCAGATTTCTGCAGGGAAATGAAATAACTGTATTACAGAAAACATGGGAGGGAAGCTGAGCGTGTGGAAGCTGGGTCTGGGACTCGGTCTGCCCTAGAGCTGGGCACAGGAATCGTGTCCGTGTTTTGGCGCCCAGGAAGAACTGGACACTGTGGATGTTGAGGAAGGACTGATTCTTTTGTGCACCGCCCAGGGAATTTTGACAGCCGCTGCACCCTCTCATGGTCTCTGCCGTGACTTCCAGAGAAGGAATTTAACTTGATGTGTCCCCCAATATGCTCATTCACTGTTCCACAGTTTAAGTATCCCCTTAAAGGTCTCTTTTCTGGCTGCCTGTGGATTAATGCAGCCATCACTGCATCGGTTACATTCATAGGATGATGACTGCTTTTACCGGCCAACCCACAAAATCCAGGATACGACTTTTTGTTAGTAGAAATGTTAGAGGCTGGAGTCCAACTATGGAGCAAATTCAACGGAAGAAGAGTTTTGCTGCAACTTCCATGGCTGACAGGGTCTCCAACAAGAAACCGGGGCCAGCGTGATGTGGTCACGTTCCAACAGACATGCTGGGAAAAAAGCAAGTCCTTTAGGGCTTAGCACGTACATCGTAAGCTCTCTGGGGTAGGTACCGCACTGTGTGGTTTTATAGAGCCTAGCACAATCATGAGTGAGTCCTCCAGCAATTAGTGGACTAAATACATAATACCCTACCCACAGCAATCTCTCCTGGGAAGTCCTACGTCTGCATGTTGTCCTCCTCCACACAAAGTGTCTGCAGTCACAGCAGACTGGGACAATGCCATTTTTCTACCTTGGAAAGCTGCCAATGCACCTAAGGAAAGATGTCTCTAACAGCGATGGCCGGTGAAGCAAAAGAGTTTAACGTTTTGTGCGTTGGCATAAAAGCAGAAGAAATTCCGTCTCAAATTTCCTTCTATTTATAAGTAAAACCATTTTCCCCCTTTAATTCCCAGTCCTGTAAGCTCCCCTCAGATGTGAGTCACGCTGGGGTCTTTCCATTTCAAGCATCATCATCAGTATTAAGCTTCTGTGAAGCAAATTTTGCATTCGGTGACATCCTGTGTAATCAAGTTGATTGGCAGAATCTGAGATAACGTTGGGTTTTGCAGGTACAAACGAGAGTGGAAATGAGGATTTCAAGACACTGGGGTTGACTTGTGTCACTGCGAGCTAAATTTGGACTTCTGAATTTTTATTTCTGGTGATGATGCAAGAAAAAGAAGAAACCCAAGATGACTTTCTGAATTTAGAAACAAAAAAAAAAAGTCTTCCAGTTTGCAAAGTTAATCTAGAATGACTGAGATACAACATCAGTGGACACCACAACTGTTATTTTTACCATAATTCTTTTTAGTCGGCTCTCAGAGCAGAGCTGCACGTTTAACAACACTCTTGCCAAGGCCCTGTGCAGAATTCAATTGTGCGGCCGCGTAACCTGCTTCACAACTGCCCTTTTTCTTGAATTTCGTGTTAACGGTTTTTAAACGGACACTTAAATTTTGAGGCATAATTCTCTCGTCCTCACAGCTGAAATTAAAAAAAACCTTCACGATATAAAATGAATGTAAATCAAAACGCAGACAGCTTGATACAATAACTCCAAAAGAAGTGTGAACTGTTCTACCGCTTCTGCAAAATGTGTTAACTCCAAAGCCCAATCAGGCTATTTTAAATGTCAGCACTCTAAACTCTTCCATTTCTGAGCATGTTACCAGAAACACCGAGCTAATCTGCCTATGCTACATCCCTAGAAGAAGTGACAAAGGGGCAGATGGTTGTGTTCCAGGCTTGCTAGAAGAAGAATTAAGTCCCTCTCCAGATCTAAAGTCAATTCCTGTCCATGCCTACGAGCGGCAGACAGAGGATGAGCATGTCCACATTGTCTTGGGCTATGCCCAGAAGTGCTGCTGTGCAAAAAGGCCTCACCCACTCACTCTCACGTCATGTGCACCATGTCACCAAAACAGGACGTGTACCTGCTGGCAGAGTGGTGCTGGATGCATCCAGCATCACTCTCATGAGCAGGCCCAATGCTAAGCGCTAAAGAGTAGTGCTGGGTGCATGCTGTGTGCATACAAAAAGACAGCAACAGCACATTTCTTTGGCCCATACAGAGCAAAAAAGAGCAAAGAGTGTGAGTTTCACAACAGCACTCACTAGGACTATGTCTGACACGGCACAGGCATGCCCAGGATGGGGAGGGGAGTTCAGGACGAGTGGTTGCTCCTCAAGGGAGCGATCCTCGATGCACAAGCAAAGTCCATCCTATCTTGGAGGAAAGGCAGCAAAAGGGCACAGCAGTCCCCTTGGCTCTCCAGGGAACTAGCGGACCTCCTGCATCTAAAAAGACAGACCTACAAAGGATGGAGGATGGGATCCACCTCCAAGGAGGAATACTCTGTGCTGGTCCAGACCTGCAGGGAGCAAACCAGGAAAGCCAAGGCTGCGACTAAACTCCAACTGGCCACTAGTATCAAGGACAATAAAAAGTCCTTTTTTAGATATGTGGGGAGCCGGGGGAAAAGCAAGGGGAACATTGGACCCCGGCTAAACCAGATGGGACAACTGACAGCCGACACCCAGGAAAAAGCCAACTTGCTAAATGGGTACTTTACGTTGGTTTTTCACCAGTCCCATGGGACACCTCTCCCCACTGTGGGTCAGGGAGGCCCGGGTGATGGAGATCCCCTGCCCTCCATCAAAGCTGACCTCATGAAGGAACACCTTGACAGGCTGGATACCTTCAAGTCAGCCGGCCCTGATGGGTTACACCCCAGGGTACTCAAGGAGCTGGCGAGCATCATAGCTCAGCCCCTGGCACAGATCTTCGAGAGCTCCTGGCGCTCTGGTGAAGTGCCCGAAGACTGGAAGAAGGCCAATGTGGTGCCTATCTTCAAGAAAAGGAGGAAAGTAGATCCAGCAAACAACAGGTGCATCAGCCTGACCTCTATCCCAGGGAAGGTCTTGGAAAAGATTATGGAAGAGGCCCTCCTTAACCGACTAGCTGAAGGCAATATTCTGAGGGATACCCAGCACAGGTTTGTTGTGGGTAGGTCTTGCTTGACCAATCTCATTTCCTTTTATGACCAGGTGACTTATCACCTGGACAAGGGGGAAGAGATCGACGTTGTACATCCTGACTTTAAAAAAGCCTTTGATCTGGTATCTCATGATCACCTCTTGGCTAAACTGGCTAATTGCGGCCTCGACCTCACCACGATCCGCTGGCTGGGAATTGGCTCTGCAGCAGGACCCAGAGGGTGGTGGTCAATGGGAGCCAATCGTCGTGGTGCACTGTGGCCAGTGGGGTCCCTCAGGCTCTGTCCTAGGGCCTACACTATTTAACATCTTCATCAGTGATGTGGACATTGGTGTCAGAAGCGGGCTGGCCAAGTTT
>NW_005842335.1:519025-526781 GCF_000455745.1 Alligator sinensis | reverse complement strand
AGGCGGTTCAAGCACCCACTTTGAACGCCTTCAAGACACACTTGGATGCTTATCTTGCTGGGATCCTATGATCCCTGCTGACTTCCTGCCCCTGGGGCAGGGGGCTGGACTCGATGATCCTCCGGGGTCCCTTCCAGCCCAAATGTCTATGAAATGTAGGGGGGTGTTGACAAATTGCTATAATCTTTGATTGATCGAAAAATATGCAGTCAATTGACCAGGCCAATTGACCAGCTGGCCCACCCTAATTCAGAGAAGGACTAATGTTAGCTGCAAAGTTCAAGCCAGTGGTCACTGAGGACCAAGGGGTGAATTAATGTGTATTACACGCCACACAATTCAAGTCTTTTCATGTGATTCTGAGGAAGAGGAGAGAGGTGTGTAGAAACAGGAAAAGTTTTCATGCACAAGTGATCAGTTTGTCATCTCACCTGATACAATCTCTGAAAATGAGGATTTGGAATTTTGCTTGTTTTAAATGTGTCGAATGTCTCCCCATCATCATCTTCATGGACCAAACTCATTGAATCAATCAGAGAATCGACAGCAGACAACTGCTCACCTAAGCCAGGAATTAAACACAGAAAAAAATTGAACATGTGCAGATAGATGTGTGCCTTTGCAATAAGTCACCCACAAAGATTCACTTCAGAACGTGCAATATTAACAGAGGCATTAAATGCTGCAGAATTCACTGGGGGTTTGTATTCCCTGGGGACAGAAATAGGCTGATAATGAACATGGATAATGGACACAATAATGAAAATCCTACTTTGTTTAAGGACTACAATGTAAAGTTATAAAGCCTTTTTGTTTCGAGAAGCCCTCTGTTATTACTGCTTTTCTGCTTCCATTTTTCTTCTTTTTCAAGATGTTTTTATTTGCAACAGAAGGTTTATAGACCGCTTGGAAAATTAGGAGAACAGTTGGCTTGGAGGACTAAGCTGAGTAATGCAACTTTTAAAAGTTGTGATTGTAAATAAACTCCGTTCACAATAGTCAATTATTGCTTTGGTAAGATGCAGTGTTAAATTTCTGCTCTCCAATTCCCCGTTCCAAGCAAGCAACCCCAAAGTGACTCAGGAATAACCGCATGCTTTATATGCTGACTGGTAGAGCCCTATTCATTTTCTGAGTGAAGCACACAACAAAGAACAGGTCTGAGCAGGGATGCTCGACTAGATGACCTTGTGAGGTCCCCTCCAGCGCTACAATCCCAGGTGAAACAGAGTCCGTACTACACGGTACGCCCATTTACTCATGCCATGACAGACTGTTTAGACAGCGCACCAAACATTACGCAGCCACATTTTCTTAGGAGCCTTTCCATCCTCCCCTCTGAATGTAAATACTTGCGTGTGTGCATGCTCCTTCAGCACTACCACCAGCACACAACTTTAAATGCAGCCACTTACACACTGGAGACATCACCAGTGTGTAAGTGTAGGTGGCTGCCGGACAACCTCGTGTGAAAGGAGCTGGTGATTCTTGGTCTAACTCGTGCAGCACACGGATACATAACAGGAACCTCATCATAAATGGTAACTGTTTACAGCTTCAAAAGAGAAGGCAAAAACTGTATGGTTGTGGTGGATTAACTGAACTTCCCCAGTAGCACAGGGAGGTATATAGGTGATCTCTCATAACTGGCAATCGTTTAATCTGGGCCCAGTTTTGTCCAACAGCATGGTGTTGAAAGGTCACAGGCAATCCTCCAAACCATTCAGTATGCAAGCCACCTCCAAAGTGTTGAATGGTCTTTACTTTGGGACATTACATGGCCACGATTCATGCAAAGGAAGGCTGCTTTGTTCAAACCAAAATGACCATGCACCGTTCATGGCTTCAGGGAAAAGGGAAACACTCCAAATATTTGGGAGCATCCTGCAGACAGGGACGGGGCTGCAGGCAATCGGAGATGCAGCGAGGGACTAGCTCACCTGTAGGAGTGCACTTCTTGTTGTTTTTCAAGGAGGCAAACATGTACTGTCTCATGTCTTCCATATAAGGCAGCTGAACATACATAAGACACTAAAAAAAGAACAAAGCAAAAAGCAACTGAATCCAAAGTAAAAAAGGTAAAGTTTGTCCTATTGCAAAAGTCAGTACAAGTGCAAGAAAATCTCATCTGTAGCAACACTAATAAAGTGGAAAAGTCACTGTATCATTATTATTTTCTAAAACATAAGGACATTAATAAGGTTTCGGTCATGCTGGCTATCTATTAAACCTCCGGGGTCACTGGGCCCCTGATCCTGCTGTTTTGGGATGGCTTGCTGCCCAGAGCTCGGTCCAGTTTCGCTTGAAATATCCCAGGCAAGAGGATTACATCAACTGCCTATAAGGAACTATTCTATAGACTCCTGTGCCTCCCCATCAGCAAGTTGTTTTTGACATTTTTAGCCTAATTTTTCCTTTATTCCTATCCCTCCTCCAGCTCCTACCACCCTAAATAATCCCTTTCCATCCTTCATGTTTATACCCTTCAAAAACTTGAAGACTGTTATGTCCGCCCCCACCTTAGTCATTGCTTAGCCAAGCTATACATACTTAGCTCTTTGAATAGTTTCTCATAAGTTAGATCAGTGGAAACATATGCTGCAGAAGTTCTGCAATGTTGTGCAGCTTTTAGTCTCAGTGGGGACTTTATTTTTCTATTTAAAATGTGATTTTGTTGGACATAAACCGTTCATTAAAAACAAAACACATTTTCTGCTCTTCTGGAATCAAAAGGAACCGTCCCCACGTGAAGCAATGCAGTATTGTTCCCCTGAATCTGCAGACAAGTGTAAACAGGGGCTGTGAGATGTGCACTGCTCCACTGAACAAAGTGGAATGTCAACTCCAAAACCAAATGACGACAAAATTAAACGTTAGCTTTTACACTGCAAACTACTTTCGCATAATAATTCCACTAGCATGCTTCCCTCCTTGTGCCTGGGTACTTTTGAAAAGTCATCTGATGGCTACCAGGCTCGAGTGCTGTACCATCATGTAGTCCACGGGTTTGGCAAGGAGTATAAGCCCGTGACGAGTCTGGGCACAGACTGCCAGTTTTATAGGTAAAAAATAACTGTTTTCTTTCCCCTTCCTTTTTTCAAATTGCTCTGCTACGAACAAAACACAACCAAATGTTTGACAGAGGCTCTGAAGCCTGCAATCTCAATCAGGGGGCTGCCAACAGGTTCCAGGGAACAACCACCCTTCTTTGCCTTAGGCCAAGACAGCCAAGGTGTCTCCAGTCAGATCTCTGTTGTAACGGGCTCATGGTTTGGAAAAGGACAAGAAGTACCAATTATGGGAAAATGCACAGATCCAGGGGGAGAGGGAAGAGGAGCAGGTGAAGGAGACAGATTTCAGGGAGGTGGGCAAGACACTTTTCTTGAAGGAACAGAATGAGTTGAAATGAAAATCATTTAAAAATCAGTACAATTAAAGGGCACATAGCTGAACATACCACTTGGTTTTTCCAAGTGTACTTTTAATAATCTGCATAATAATTCCACCCCTCCCCCTGATTTCCCCTAAATTCTGAGATTTGTGGGAGGGAGATCAGCAAAGGTTTCTTTCTGCTCTGGTTATCATTGTCTATCTAGCACCTAAATACTTTTGTCAGGATTGCTCAGAACTGCCAATTTCTTAATATCTTGTTGGTATTCGGGCTGTCCCCGTGCAGTGAACTTACCGTGCAGGGCCGCAACACCCTCGAGTTTACGGTGTAGCTGCTCCCATTCAGCACCATGGGCATGCTAATCGGTGCCATCACTCAGCAGTGCTAATTAGCCCATCCACGGTGCCATGCAGGTGCCTACAGGGCTTGCAGTTTAGGACTCGGCTCTCATGAAGCAGCACAGAGTGCTTGCTGGTTCGCTGTCAAGCATATTAAGTTTGCTGCACAGACCTGGCCTTGGATGTCTAGAAAGGAGTGAACTATTCCCGAAATGGTGTCACGAGAGATTGACAGTAAGAGACTACTGCCTCCTTGCTCTGTGACTTGATGTCTCTTAGCGCACCACCCAAAAATCACTCTGGTTTCTTTCACCTCTGTATCAAACGTCTACATCATTTCTCCCAAATCATTAACTGAAATATGTAAAGAACGGAGCTGCAGTCTCTGAAGACAGGTGTTATATAAGAACCAAATATTACCTCATATGCATCCTTGATACATGGAAAAGCTACTCCAACCTGAGGATTCGATCTTCTATCATAAGCATAACGCACGATGGCAACCATGTCCAATTCCTCCAAAGCATGAACTAGGGCAGAAAACGCAACGGCTGCAGCCTGCAAAGAAAGAGCTGTAAAGTCAGATAAGCCCTTGCTAAAGCACAGTCAAATACGGCTCCAAAATACAACAGCGCTGGGGAAGACTAGGACATTTCCAATCTTAGTCAACCTTCTTGACCTGACCTTCTCCAGAAAGCAAAGCAATCAGTACAGCTCCAATCAAGTCATAAGGACAGATGCATCCCAAGCTGGTCTGGCCTTCAGCTCCTGTAAAAATCACCATTTCACATAAAAATGGAAGAGGCCTAGAGGAAGTACAGGAGTAATAAGAAGGAAGGAAGGAAGGAAAAATGGGCCCTTCAGGGAATGTTTCACAGCTTTGGTTTTGAAGTTTATGCACCTGTGTTGAGAACAGACCCAGATTTTATTTCGACCTGTAGTAGAGAAGGGGCAGGGGTATTTCAGCTTCCCTGTTCCCTTGACCCAGAGGAAACACTATAAAATGCCCATTAAGAAAACCGTGGGCTGCACACGCAGAGCCAGAGGACTAGCTTGAGCCAAGCTGGGGAGTTCTGGCTCCTTGTAGGAGCTCTCTCGCATCCGAGCTGTTTTGTTCTCGACCCTGCGAGAGCAAAAGTGTCACTGCTGGACTGGAGCCGCTCACGATGAGGTGACTCACTCCTCTTCTATAGCTGCCCACATTGAGGGAACTTATTTGGAGGTTGGAGTCAGGTTAACAAGCCTGGTGTCCATTTAGATCATGCCCTACCCCCAAGGAAAGCTGTATGTCAGACCTGGTTCAGGAGGGTTTTCCCCTATATAATTCCTGTAGGTGATATCCTTGTTTATCAGGTGATGACCTAATCACGGTCCCAACATGCTCCCTCGACTTCAAGGCTTGATTACTGTAATTCTCTTTTCACTGAGCTGATCTACTCTTCACAGCTTGTTCAGGATACGGCAGCACGGCTGCTGACGGCTGTCTGCTGTCATGACCCCACAGCGCCGGCTTTGCATTCTTTACGCCGGGTGTCTCTTTCGCCATAGAGTCTGTTGAAATTAGCCTTGTTAGCCTGTAAAGGCCCTGATTATAACCAAGACCCCTTTCTAGAGCCCACACCTAGGGAATTTGGGGCAGTTACATGCTACCTGGCGTTTAGGGCTCCAACCGTGCACCTGAAGGCAGCAGGTGACTGAATTTAGCTGCAGCAGCGTGGAGCTTTCTTCTGCCCGTCCCCCACCCTCCTAAATCCAACGTTTTAAAATACCACCCCCTTCCTCACTTTCTCACTTGTTTTCTGTTGCTTTGGTTTACTCATCTCAGGGTATTTTTGTTGAGATTAGGCTAATTTTAGTTAATACATTGCTTGCGACAGTTGTTCAACATATGAAAACTTCCAGAAAAGTGCATCAGAAACAAAGTTATTTAAAACATTACTATTCTGGGTTATGGGAAGGTATTTTGCGTTTTTTTCTTACAATCATTCACCCTTGAGGAATGCGTCTAACTGAATCTGCTTGTATTTTAATTCTACTAAATTTTACGTCAGCCTGCCACGTTTCACACTAAAAACAAAAAGTACAGCTTTCTAATCAAAGAGATACAATAATCAAGAATCAGAGACTCATGCCCACACTTAGAAACACAGTAAATATATTCTACTTGCAGCCTTCTTAATTATAATTAGACAAAGTAATATTT
The DNA here is from genome assembly GCF_000455745.1 of Alligator sinensis. Taxonomy (NCBI): domain Eukaryota; kingdom Metazoa; phylum Chordata; order Crocodylia; family Alligatoridae; genus Alligator; species Alligator sinensis. Next base: position 520,849 of record NW_005842335.1, on the reverse strand, counting down.
TACAGGATTTTAAGTATGGATGAGACGCAGGCTATTCACTTTGGTTTCAATCATTTCCACTGACATCAATGGGAGTTGGGACTTTTTTAAATGATGTTATGAAGAGTATGTTTATTGGTTGAGAAAAGACCTTTCAACTTTGAGGTCACCATCATTACCATTAACTTCAGCTTATAGTGAAACATAAAACATTCATCTCACCTCATCATCTTTTGCTGCAAAGACCTTTAGAACCTGGGTGCCCATATAGTGATGTCTCCGAATCTACCAATTCAAATTTCCAAAAGGGTTAGTTTAACCTAAAACAAATGCAGTTTTAATTGTAGTAAATAATATATATAATAAGCAATAAATAGATCAGGCCCATGAAAAGCTAAAACATTTAATTACTATGGCCCATAAATGTAAAACCTAAGCATCGTTTTGTTTCCACTTACCAATCTAGAGCATGACTCATAGTTTGCAATGGAGATCAGGGAGAACTACTATCCTGTCTGGTGATGATGATGATGATCTAACTTGTTTGGGCAGTACTGGACTAAGCTCAGAAGTGTGCATGGATGTGGCAGTGGTTTTCCAAGGGAGAGTTAACCTTCGCTGAGACCTAGTCTATATGCAATGTCTTTCTGGAATAGCAACATCAGTTGGACGTTCTTTTTAAAATCCACAGAAATCCTGGTACAGGTACAGCTATGCTGACAAAGGAGTACACTGTTGGCTTTGTTTGTCATTCATGGAGATGGTGCAGCTATGATGGCATTGGCATACACTACATCTCCAAGAATGAGATGCCAAAGTGACCATAGCATTGAAGGCCCTTCTGGTTCAGACAAATCCTGAGATAGAGACAAAGTTCAGCATTCACACCCTACACTATGTTTCTTATCACATCTGAGCTCAAACTTGGATTGTCAAATATTTCAGTTATTTCCATATGTATGAATGAGAAAATTATAAATGAAATACTGGAGTCATGGAACGTGTCTTTTTATGAAGACATCTACAGGTTATCTATATGTATTATTCATCTTCGTTAGAAACATCAGGAAAGGCTGAAGCCACTCTGGTACGACTGGTTCCCTACTTTTTGGTAAAATGATCTATTCCTACGACTGACTTGTAGACAACAAGGCTGCAGAATGGAGGTCTGGGGATAGATCTCCAGCCAGTGAAAAATGCCAAGACTCCATTTTTCCATTTTTAATATACTGTTAAATCAATAACAGTATATACTGGCTTTGGATCTGCCCTATGCACAGGACAGGACAGTGCTGGAGGCTTCTGAATCTGTGCTTTTTCCTTATTCTTCATCTTTCAGAACTCAAATATGACTATGTTGTGTGCAGTAGAAGTACTACAGCTGCACCAATATCTCGGTCCATATCTTTCGGCATCGAGAAAAGGAAAATTGACATTATCGGCAATCGGCTTTTTTTGGCCAGGGTAGCCAATAATGTCACCAATAGATGTTGTGTGTGTGTGTGTGTGTACAAATGCTGCATGCACGCGGCCAAGAATGCAGCCTGGCAGTGTGAAGAGCAGTATCTGGCAGGTAAGTCTGTGGGGAGGAAAGGGCAGGGGGAGTAAAAGGGACATGGGGGGTGCAGATCGAGGGCCCCACAGTGAAGGAGGGAGTTGGGGCATGGCACAGAGCCATGGACGGCTCATCCAGGGGACACAGGGGATGCCACTCCCTGCCGCTGCACACAACCCCAAGGAAGGCACGGGGATATGTGCCCCCCGGACTTGTGCACGGGACGAGGATGAGCTGCCTGCTGTAGGCTTGGGGCCAGGGGCTGCACTAGCCTCTTCCCAGTGGGGGGG
>NW_005842335.1:494323-518867 GCF_000455745.1 Alligator sinensis | reverse complement strand
GGGGGGGGGGCACATGCCCCCAGTGCCTCCCTGGGGGTGCACGCAGTGGCAAGGAGCTCCCCTCCCTACCATCCCTGTGCCCCCCCGGATGAGCCGCCCATGCCTCCAGCCCATGCCCCACCCTACCCCAGCAAGGCAGTGCCTGCCGCTGTCCCTGCCCCAGCACCATTTCCTCTCTCACCGTGGGAGCCTCAATCTGCACCCCCAGACCTTTCCCCCCCCGAAAGACTTACCCACCAGACGCTGCTCTCCAAGCTACCGGGCTACATATCGACAATCAGATCGGTATTGGCCGATGCGGTATCGGCCATCGGCATCAGCCAAAAAACTCTTTATCAGTGCACTCCTAATAAATATCTGGATACGTGTGTCATGACATTCCTTTATTTGCCTGATAATGCACCCTCAGTGTCTTCCCAATTTAGATTTCTTCATCAACATGGTATTGCTTATTAATAAAAAAAATCAAAATTTTATATAATGTATGGCCTTATGATCTTCTTTCCTGAGGGATGCAAGTAACTGAAAAAGCAGCTCCAGTACACTGAGAAAAATAACATGAGATAGTTTTATTCCCTCTTTAATTATGTATTTGGAGCTGCTCCAGTTTCTCTGGTTAATAATAAATTATCTTTTCTCAAATGTTTTCTTTTTACAAACAATATAAAGATACATTTGAATAATGTTAGGAGGATAACTCTGAGCAGCAAATGTCAGGAAAAGCGCAAAATGTTGCATTTCCCAGTCTTTGCTTCTTGACATTTTATCTCTACAATAAAGCTGTGTTATTCTACTAAGCTCAGTACAATAAGCAACAGACTTATTTTACCCTGGGTATGTTGGTTTGACCAGTGCGCATGTTATCGTCATAAAACACGAGCTCCTGTGGCAGAAAAGTTGCTTTCTCTCCCTGTAAAGCACATAGAAGGAGTGGCCAAAAATACCACCATGGTGTTGTGCCCATAACTATGCAAAAACAATTTTTTCTTAATTCTTTAAGGGATGTTGGTGTATGTTAAAAGCCTTCCCGCTTTGAGTGTGCATACCTTGCTTGAGCATCTATTATACTATCTAGGCAACGGTGAAAAACTGTGCCTTAGCACAAAGGTTGATCACAAAGAGAATGATGACTCTCCTAACCTATTTTCCTCTCATGGTTTCTTTTTATGAAGGTCAGACTTTTAGTGGAAATAAGAGATCTGCTCACAGAGTAGGAAAATGCATGCGTGGCGAGCTGTCTTACACTGGGTACTGAAGACGTAAGTCAGATACAGGCTAATTTCACGTGGAAGTCAGTTCAAAAAGTCTGAAAAACTCCCCTTACACTGCTGCACAGAGACCCTGGACTCGGACACCCGTTGTACCCTTTGCTAAACCCAGCCCTTGTTCAGGGAACAGGTCCCAGCCCATTAAGGGACTAAAAATGAGGGCCAAAATCCTGAACTGCGTATCAGTTCTGAGCTCAATGTGTGTACTTGGTGAAGCACTCGTTGGTCTGTCACATCTCAAATCGATCACTGCGATTTACCAGCTGGGTGCCCTCATGATCAGACCACGTTACAGTAATCCAATCAAGGAGCGATTAAGGCACAGGCTACTTTAGTAGGCCCTCAGCAGACAGGAAACGGCAAAATCTACTGGTTAATATAGCTGTTTTGCTCCACTGCTGTCACACGTCTAGCAGCATCCAGAGGCAGAGCACCACCTGCACAACGCAGGGACAAATGCCCTCAGCCAAGGGATGGCTACAACCTCTGTCAGCTCCTCCATGCATTTCCCTCTGCCCAGCAGCAACACTTCTGGCTTTCCTGATGATAGTGATAGATAATCCTGCTACTTTTTGTTCAGGTCCCTATTTTCTCCAGGCACTGGCACATCTGGGAAGCTCAATGAGGTGGGGAGGAAGAGTTGGCTGCCTTCAGCATGCCAGGGACACCGTAGATTAGTACCGCGATTTCCCCTAAGGGTCTCAACGATGGATTGTGAAGAAGAGGAGTGAACTAACTGGGGCCTGCAGGCCTGAAGGGGATGAGCAGATGCCCACAGCCACCCTCCGCTGCATCCTGGAAAAAGACAAGCACGCTAACTTAAAATCTCCAGGCGAACTGAACAGCTCGCTCATGTCTGCATATTTTTTTCCTCATATAGTTCACTTTCAAAAAGGGCCACGAGACATCTCTTCACCCAGGCCTTCCCCAACAATCACATCCTGGTATTCTGGCCAAGGTGTAGATAGGAAAAAACCAACCGGTGTTTGGTTTCTCTTGGTGACATACTAGATCTCTCGTCTTAAGCCTCAAAGAGCTTCTAAATACCATGGTAACGGGTGCCAAAAAGGCCACTTCCCATAGAACAACAATGGTTACAGCAGATAGAGACAGCAGATTTTTATGAATGTATGTACCGCCTTTAACAAGAGAGCTGCCATTTGCCCTCCACTTCCTACTCTGGATCCTAATTCTGAGAACTGATCATTATGTTTAAATGCTGATATTTTACCCAGGACGAGAGGAAAACTAGCTCACAAAATAAAACCGTATGGGCTTTGCAATTAAGACAATTAGTTTCCTGGAGGTTTTAAATACTGACAGGTTTTTCTTGTATTAGCAGTGGAGGGTGAAATGAGTTCAGATCTGCACGTGTCTGGAGGGCATTGTGCGGGAAGCTTTGCAGGGACTGGGGAAGATGGACTCTACCTTCTCCCCCCTAGTGAAGGATGGGGAAGCAGGGAAGCCGCTACTTCAGCCGCTGGGTTAAAATCAGGAGTCTAACATCTGTGCAACCCCTGGGGGCATCCCCAGGAGTGCGCGTGTGTGTTTCCCCAGCACAAATATGTGCCACTGCTAGCTGTCCTCAGGGAATGCCCCTGCACGCACGCTCTGGTATGTGGCAAACTGCCCCAGGTGGGGTAGGGAAGGCTGGGGCCAGTACCTGGGGTCCTGGGGGCTTCCCAGGGCTGCGGCAGCAGTGATCCAGGCTGCTACATGTGCCGCCCCACTTTTTTTCTCTGCACTTTTTTTAGATACCAGGATTTCGCAGTATCTAATTTTGCCTCCACACTGCAAATATGCAGCACAGAGAACCTATTCACGCGTGCCCTCCACATTTTGCAGCACCTGAAAAGCCTCTGAGGTGCCACAAAGTGCATATTCCTGCTCGTGGGGACGTGGTCCCTGAACAAAAATGATATGCAACAAATGGGTCCCTACAACCATGGGCCTGGTAGCCATGCCCACAAACTTTGCCCTTTAAAATGACGTATGCAGTGCCCAGCTCTACGGGACACAGCAAACAAAGTAAATCTGCATACCTATACCTCACTGCAGCTGCCCTCCAAAGGGCACCCATTCACCGGTGGCACCTTTGTCCCTTAGTGAATTTGACTTGAAGTCAATACTTGACAGGTATCCAGAAACAAAAAGGGGAAGATACTTAATACCGCACCAGAGACGATCTGCTGAATCCCAAAACAGAAAAACACTTTGCTTCAGTTTTGTATTTCATTTGCTCTTCATCCACTTTAGAGAAAGGAACTATATCACTCCCATAGCGGAACCCTGGAGAACAAGAGAAGAGCATCTGGTAAGCATATGGGCCTACATTTCTTACATTGCAATTAGCTCTCTGCATATTTTAACAATGCATGCACGCCCCACAGCTATACTCTGTACACCGCAGTCGGAAATTTACATCAAATTACTTTTTCCTGTTAACAAAAAAATCACACACCCCATAGACACATTTTGCAGATCATAAACAGCAGTTACGCTCCTTGTGCACTGCTTTGCATAATGTAGTTACCTTTGCAGATACCAGGATAGCAAAAAAAGGAAAGAGAACACCCTGCCCAGCGAGTTATACTCAAAAAACAGGACTCAGGGAGCAGGCTGCAAGCGCGCCTTGCAAACAGAGTAGCAAGCAAGCAACACAAATCAAGAGGAGATTAATCACAAGAAGGAATCCACAAGAGATCCAGGAAACAAACTGCCATAAAGATACATGCCACATGAAAAACCCAAGTTCTTCTACACAGAGACCAATCCATTGATGCAGGACAGTGGTGCTCGACCCATACAGCCCTGTGGGATGGATGAGTAGCGCAGGTGCAACGAGTGGTCTGCAGCCAGACCCAGGTGCAATCCAGCACGACCCCACAGGCTGGACCTGGCCATGATGTGACCCTGAACACCGATCCTGCATGCTGCATCCAGCCATGGAGCGAGCACGCACTGGCAGGATTTGGCACATGGAAACACGGGGCTCCTCAAGGGCCTGGAAATGGGGTGGCAGGGGAGTGGTGGCAGCATTAAGTGCTGGGGCTCTGGGATAAATTATTAACACTGCTCTCGCTCCCCCACTGTCAAATTTCTGGACCCAGGGGGAGACCCCTGTGCAAGATGACAGAGCTTTGCAGGCGGCTGCAGGTTGAGCACCACTGATCTAGTGAAGATTTCTGTATATGCCTCCTTTGCTCTCTATTAGTAGGAGTATTTGCATGAGATCAGAAAGTTTGTTTCCCAGGTGTATCACCTGCTCTCAATGCTTATTCTGCGCCTGACGCTACAATGTTCTGCCTAGAACATCACAGTCGGGGCGGTGTAGCTGACTTTGCTGCCAGAAACTGGAGATGATGTCTTCAAGCGGGGTGTACAAACAGGAGCAGAGGAATGAGGCAGAATGAAAGACTTCTTTGCAGACAAGTTCTCCAAACAGAATAATCCTCAAAAATGTCTGAGAGCAATCAGCAGCTCTTTCACGGGATCTGAATGCCAGGGCATCCAATGAAGATCTCTGGTCCCACTGGCTCACTTTGATGATCTGTTCAGGTCCCTTCCGACCCTACCAACTATGAAACTATGATATCAAAATCAAATATAAATTGCAAATATTTAATACTACTTGTGCCTGGAGGAAGTACCCGATGGGCATTCACAGACTCGGGTGATCAGGACTTTGGCAAAGGGAGAACAGAAGTACTTCAGGAAGAAGGCAGGCATCTCTGTGCTGAGGAGAGAGGGATGAGAGTTTCATCCCATTACATTATGGTTCGTTGCTGCGAACGCTGTCGATTCCTAGCCTCTTTCTTAGAAGCATATTGAGGTGAACCACGGGATAGCAGCTTGCTAGGTGCAACCCCACTGTTACATGGGAGATTAGATGAGACCAGTGGCTATTTCACCCTGCAGAGCCACGAGATCCTTTTAAGGGTGCCTGAGGCGTGCAACACAATATTAACACCCACACGTGAGTCACAAGATAAATTCAGAGATTTCAAATGGACTCCTCCATGTCAAAACCATTCTGCCCTGTTGGGCCTTTCTGAGTTCTCTGCAACAGAAGAATGGCTCCATCCATTTTTTGTAGTAAAAAAAAAAAAAAAGAGAGAGAAAAGTTTTTGAAATGGGGTGCCACTGAATTCAGAAAAATTATGGAGAAGTGCCTTAAGTCTGAAAAGGTTGAGGATCACTGGACTAGAGAATCAGTGCAATCTGTTCTGTCTTTAAAATGATGAACCAACCCCCCCAAATACACCACTTAAGTAGGAAGTGAGTCTGAATCCACGTAAAACACCATCTAAATAAAAGCACTATCAAAGGCAAATTTATCTCCTCTCTACGAAATATATGTGGACAGATCCGTAATATTGAAGGCCCAATCATGCTCTCACTGAAGTCACAAAAATTACACGTTCATCTGAGACACATATAGGCACATAAAAGGAACCAGAAAACTTCTCCAAATTTTCTGGATTTAGGGTGATGAATTAGTACAAATTCAATTTAACTGATGAATTCAAAGAGAACCCTACCTAGCATATCTACTCGATAAGAAAAAACATTTTTAAAAGTTATGAAAGCTACAGAAAGGAACACTGAATTAATATTACTTATTAACTTTCTCCTAACAACATTACTTTTGCTTACAAAGACAAAAATCAATGCACACATGAACCTACTGTCTGAACAGTCTTACCTGCTATCGATTGCCAAGGTTGAAAAAGATTCAAGTGATATTTTGCTCTTTTTTTCAGTCTAGTTTCTGCATTTGACAGTACTTTCTATATATTCATTTATATTGTGTCCCTTGTATAGTTAATCAATTTACACATTTGTCTGAGTCTTTCAAACCCAAACAAGGGGAATAAAACATTTTAAGGAAACAGCAAAATGTGACTGTACAACCCAAAACTTTGACAGAGAAACTCAGAGGCCTGAAACAATTTCAATTCAATTGTTTTAAAAAACGGACAGTATTTTAAATTCCTTTATTAATATAAGGAATTATCACTATTGAAGGAGAAACCGAATGTTGCAAAATAAGAATCTATTCACTTTGAACATTTTGCTATCTACCACTTTAAAGAAAATCTCCTTCGAGTCTAAATCTTAAAGCTAATTCCAAGCGCTCTCGTGGTAGGAAGCACACGCGACAGGTTGTCTCCTGGACGCCAACCCTTCCTTTCACGGTCACAGTGACTGCCTCCTCTCCCATTGCTAATGCACATTATCATTAGCATTTGATAGACTTTAGCTGTATTTTGATCTGGTTTCACAGATGGAAACAAAACGGAGAGGCAGCCTGAGCACCACGCATAAGCAAGGTCGGCACACACCACAGACTGGGCTGCCTTCTAGTTCTCACCCAGCATCATTATTTCTGCTAGTGTCACGAACGGGCGTTTTCCACACCTGCGTGGCATAGTCGTGCACAAGAGTTTACAGCCTGGGGCCAAAGTTAGACTCCTGCATCCTAAATTAATATTTAGCCACCTAAGGATGAGATTTTCAAAAGCATGGAGATGTCTTTGGAACTGAGTGCTAACATTTTGGCTTAAACACCTTCAGAAAATAAATACAGAAGCAGTCCTACCTTGAATAATGTCTTCTTTCTGAATTTCTGTTTCATCATCATCATTCAAACAGTAAACCGTTTCTTTTTTAATATCATCTTTTTTCAGGGTCTTGGCATCCACAACTGTCCAGGATTTTTTCACCTTTTCCTCTGTGATCTTTGTGCCCATTTTAAAAAGAAGAAAGAACATTTCAATCCATTTGGGACTGAGCCCTGACCTCAACATGAGAACCAAATCCTAGGACCTTTTCCCTGAACCAAGCACTGGGTGACTCTTACCAGTAAAATAATCCTGAACACCTGAAACAACCAACTGTGCTGTGGCCAAATGTATGTGGGAATTTCTACTGCTTCAGCTGCTCTTGAAGGTGGTGGGACAAACAATGAACCTGAAGTCATCCGTTCATCCGCAAATTAAACTTTATTTAAGTACTCCCATTTTGCCCTGGCACTCAGGCAATAGGATGCCCGCAAGTTAAAAGAAGGATGTGTTTCAAGCCGAGGCAGCCTACCTTCCCAGGCGCTGGTACCCCACCTGCTATATTAATTGAGAGCAGCAGAAAATGGCCCATTCTATTGTGTGTCTCTGAAAAGGCAGAAACAAGATGCAAATGATCTGACGAGACCCATAAAGGATAGGAGTAAATGCTTTGTACTAAGCAAGTTTTGCTGGCTAACCAGACAACCCCCATAACTCCCTGCCTTGTAAATAATAGATAGGCAATGATATATCTCAGCGATGGCACGGAGGACAGAGTGGGAGTTGGCCGTGTTAGTCTAAAGCAGGGGTGGGCAAAATGAGGCCTGCCAGGCCATTCTATCCGGCCTGTGGGGCCCCTAAAAAATTTAGAAAATTCATACAAATCTGACCCTGGCTGCCTGTCATGCGGCCCTCGATGGCTTGCCAAAACTCAGTAAAAGGCCCCCTGCCCTAAATAACTGCCTGCCCCGGTCTAAAGTCAGAGAGAAGGTAGGGCAGACTGGGACCAGACAGCAATGGGTCTCAAGTTTGTTAGACTCAAGACCCCCCAAAACAATAAAAGAAAAACACGGCCAAGTTTCACCAAATGAAAAAAGGGGGAAAATACTCAAATAGTCTTTGAAGTTACAATAACCATACATGTGACTGGCAACAACAGGTAAAACAGGCATATTCAGAAGCATGCTTTCAAGTCGATGATACTATTATTACTTCCTCCCGCCTCTCAAAAACATACTTCCTCCCCCACAATACCAAGGATTTAGGAAAACATTCAGCTTCATTAATTTCTGAGCATTTTGCTGACAGCCAACTGGAAAGGTCCATGTGAGCGCGGCGTGCTAAATCGGGCTCATAAACTTTAATACAATTAAGCGTCATATTGTGGGTAGGAATTACTTTCTTTTTTTGTACGTCGTTAACTTTAGCGCTTTAACATATGTGTATAATATGGTGAAGTTATAGTTGCTGTGGGAACCGTAACTTTACATTTACTGACTTTTCCACATGCAAAATATGCCCCATAGTGTTTTCTTAATGTAGCTTTATCTATTGAATTTCCTCAGCTTGCGTTAAAAAATGTAGGTGCATCTGACTGTATTACTGCCACGGGACGCTTAAATATGTGATTTGAGTAACTTACTGATTTGTAGGCCACAATCCTTATGGACAGATTAGAACCTATAGTGAGCTGGCAGGGCCAAGCCATAGGTCTTCTTTCAATTTTCTTAAACATTGAAAGACGCTCCAGGCTGTCTCTAAATTAAAGAATCAAGAAAACAGAGATGAACTCTTTGATGAACTGCAGTAAAACATTGCCGAAGATGGAGTCTCTCCAGGGAGGTGATGAAGCCCAACTGTTTTGGTCTCAGTTTCTCAGCGTGCTAGAAAAAAAATGATATACAATAATCCAGCTACTAACCTCAATAGAAAAGGTGCAGAGAATGGAGGCGATGTGACCTAATAGGTCTTTTCCATTTCAAATTTCTATGATCCTAGGACATTAGGCTTAAAGACGGAGCTTGTGGGGAGCGAGAAATTACACGGCCACTTGTGAAGCATTTTGCAATGAGCTACATTTATCCAATTAAGTCACTTAGCTAGCTGAACAGCCCGAACGCGAAAAGGCACCTCTCGGCGGTGAGATGCTTTTCTGGACTGGAGGTGGAAAAATAGATTCCTGCTTCAATTAGCATTATTTTGTTTGTTTGGTAATTAACACTCTTCACATTTTTAATTAGGTACTAATGAACACCCATTATTTTCGTAAAGCAGTTAGGATAAAAGCAGCTACTCTGAATACATCCAACGCAAACAGCACATCAGATTTTTTCAGAAAGCAAAAGATAACTTGAAAAGAATATATATTAAAATGAAAAAAAACTATGAATCTATCGTAAAATATATATACACAAGTACCCAACATTTAAAAAAAACCCTTAGAAATGTAAAGCTGAAAACACTCAACTGAGGGAATGTTTATGATCATCTAGCCTGTATGCGATCAGAAAGGATGTTTGTACAGCCGGGTCTCTCATGTGCATTAGCTTCTTGCTGTAAAATCCTGGTAGAGATTAAATGCTAGCAGTGTAATGAGGCAGAGTCAAATAGGGATGAAGGTTATGGTGTCTACCTCATGCAGCTATACCACGGGAAAAACTATCTAGACCTTGTCTCCACCGGGACGCTGCAGCGGATAAATAACAAACACCATTTCTCTCTTTGGAGGGGGGGAAACTCCATACACTTTCTGGCTGTGAAGACACAGACACGTTATTGCACAAGAAAAGGAGAGACAGAAATAGCATTTAATGCAAAGTTGCAGGTGTCTTTAAGAACGTGACTATATAATTATTTCACCGTAAACCCTCAAGGGGCAGAGTTAAAGTTCTGCATCTAATGCTGGCTTTCATATTTCTTGACTTCTCAGTGCTTAAGGTGGAATTCATTCTACCTTCATTTCGCATTACCGGAGTTCTTTAGCTTTAATTTCCTACATCTTTTCGAAGAAAAATAACCTACCTGCCCAACAGGACCCTGTCAATGAAGGCCAAGTTCATTAGCATACCTTGTGCTTATAAATTTAGCAACACTGGTAAGCTAATAATTATCTGAATGCTATAATATGCATATGCCCATAACTGTACATGTGTATACTAAAATATACTGCCTTATTTATATGCAAGCTTAAGCGCCTCTTATCCTAAAGCCAGATTTTCAACCTCCGCACTGTGTCTATTTGGCTTTTTTCCCCATTTAATTTAATATTGATCCCTAAAACAAAATTATAAAATGTTATTTGCTCACTAGCTGGGGTGACTAATCGAGTTTCATGGAGAATTAGAATATTTTTATCAGCAGCACAGTAAAAGGAGGAAAGTATGCTTTGTATCTGGGTCGGCACATTTTCACAACAGATTTGCAAGCCTGCCTTCTTAAAGCTGGAAAATAATTTAAACCAATCTAAAGCCTCATGTGTGGCTCTTAAACATCTTACACTGCATTACAGCTTTAATTTGTTAGCCAAATCTGCATTGAACCAAAGATTTCAGATCTACCCTCTGACTACAGCAAACAGGGCTGCACTGTATTGGAACTATACACTGTACTGGAACCACAGGCCAGTCAGCCTTACCTCAGCCCTGGGGAAGCTTTTTGAGAGAGTTATCCTGGCATATGTCCACGAGGGGCAGCAGGGGAGGTTACGCTTAGGGGCAACCAACACGGGTTCATCAGAGGCAGGTCCTGTCAAACCAACCTGGTGGCCTTCTACGACCAGGTCACAACATCCTTGGACACGGGTAGCAGTGGACGTAGTCTTTCTGGACTTCAGGAGGGCCTTCGACACTGTCTCTCACCCCATCCTCATTAAAAAACTAGGGGACCGTGGCATCAACACCTACACAGTCAGATGGGTCGCTAACTGGCTGGAGGGCCGCACCCGGAGAGTGGTGGTGGACGGGTCCTATTCAACCTGGAGGGATGTGGGCAGTGGGGTCCCCCAGGGCTCAGTCCTCGGTCCCGCGCTGTTCAACATCTTCATCAGCGACTTGGACGAGGAGGTGAAAAGCACCCTGTTCAAATTCACAGATGACACTAAGATGTGGGGAGAAATGGGCACGCTAGAAGAGAGGAATAGGCTGCAATTGGACCTAGACAGGTTCCAGGGGTGGGCGGATGAGAACAGGATGGGTTTCAACACTGACAAGTGCAAGGTGCCGCGCCTGGGGAGGAGAACCAGCAGCAGACCTACAGGCTGGGGAACTCCCTTCTCGTCAGCGCAGAGGCAGAAAAGGGTCTTGGAGTCATTATTGATGCCACAATGAACATAGGCTGACAGTGTGGGGACACGGGCAGGAAGGCCAACCGCACTTTGTCATGCATCCACAGATGCATCTCGAGCAGGTCCCAGGAGGTGATCCTCCCCCTCTACGCGGCACTGGTCAGACCGCAGCTGGAGTACTGCGTCCAGTTCTGGGCACCGCACTTCAGGAGGGATGTGGACAGCATGGAGAGGGTCCAGAGGAGGGCCACCCACGTGATCAGGGGGCAGCAGGGCAGGCCCTACAAGGAGAGGCGACAGGACCTGAACCTGTTCAGCCTCCACAAGAGAAGGCTGGGGGGGATCTAGTGGCCGTCTACAAACTAGTCAGGGGGGACCAGCAGGCATTGGGGGAGTCCCTGTCCCCCCAAGCACTACCAGGAGTGACAAGAAATACCGGTCACAAGCTGGCAGAGGGTAGATTCAGACTAGACATCAGGAGGCGCGACTTCACAGTCAGGGCAGCTAGGACCTGGAACCAACTTCCAAGAGAAGTGGTGCTGGCTCCTACCCTGGGGTCTTTAAGAGGAGGTTAGATGAACACCTCGCTGGGGTCGTTTGACCCTAGTACTTTTTCTTGCCATGGCAGGGGGGCAGACTTGATGATCTGCTCAGGTCCCGTCCGACCCTACAACTATGAAACTATGAAACTATGTATTTACAGCCAACGATAGGGAGAGAATATATAAAGAAAGGTTCAATACATGCAGGCAGCTTCATGCATTTGAACTGTCTTAAAGCAGGATGTCAAACATATGGCCCATGGGCCGGACCAGGTCCATAGAGCCGTGTGGTCTGGCCCGTGGGTCACCGGACTGGCCCCATGCACTGCAAGCAGCACAGGGGTCGCTCCGGGGGACGGCATGCCGCCCACGTCCCAGATGGCCGGTGCCGCATGCAGCGCCGGATCCAGTCCACGTGCCCTAGGAAGCATGCACCCCATGATGACCTCAGGGTCCGCATGCACAGTGAGCCCAGGGGCCAGTGCATGCTGCCCTTGGCGTGCAGGGCTGGACTGTAGGCAGCATTGGGGGCAGTCCATGGCACATGCTGCATGTGGCAGCCCACTGGACCTGCTCTAGATGCTGGCTCTGGGGGTGGTCGACTGGGACATGCCAGAGCCAGTGCACAGGACCAGTCCGGCAGGACACCGCATGGAGCTCGCACCTATTCTGAACCAGCTCCCTGTGCCGCCTGCAGTACGAGGTCCAGCCCGTGTGCTGCGGGCAGCGTACGCCATGTCGACCCGGGGGCTGACATATGCTGCATGTGATGCGTGGGCTGGACCCAGGGCTGCAGGCACTACGTGGTAGGGACAGTCCTGGTCCGGCCTGCAGAGCTGGACACCCCTGTGTTAAAAGAAAACCATGCTCAGAAAGATCCTGTTTTCCATTTGGCCTTGTGGAGCAGTGACTGAGCCTCTACCCCACCACCGCGGCCAAATACTATCAAACGATGGGCTGAGCAGGCTGAGAGGAAAACTGCCCCACCAAAGAAAGAGATGAATAATAGCACATAAAGCTCAAGCTACCAACTCCATCACTGCTACCACGCACACTGTAACTAAAACGGGACATTTGGCATTCCAGTTATGATGCACTAAGCTCATTGAAAATGTCTTTCTTAAGATTTTACACTCCATAATTACAGTAATGAAACTACAGGCTGCATGAGAGAGTGATCCATATGTTATTAAGATTAGGACTTTTTATAAGGTACAGTTTCCTTGGGAGTGAATACTACAGGCAGTTTGCTCCAGGTTTAAAGCACCTGTGGGAAAAGCGCCTCAGATATATCATTAGCAGTAACGTTTCAAAGACATGCATACATTTTTATTGCTTCACTGTGGAGACACCAAATGCAGAGCAATCTTTCAATCCTTGCATTAGGAATACTACTAAGACAGGCTATTGTTAAAAACAATGGCACAGTAGTTCGCTGTTAAAACATGGGCTTCAAGAAGCAAAATCAGTCACAATCTGTCCGTGGGAGCTTGATCGCTAGCTGATCTGCAACCAATGTGAGAACAGAGAGCCAGGACTACCATTACCTGCAAATGTTTTGTATGCACTGCACATATATTCTCAGTCTTTTAAATATCACATATCCACTATGATTTTGAAGTCTCATTTACAGAAATGCCTCTCTAAAACATGGTGCAGAACAAAAGGTGAAGGGAAAATGGTGATATTTATAAAGGAAAATTTATTTCCTATTGAAGCTTATAATTCTGTTGCTTGTTCTTTGCACTAAAGCCGCTGGAGAGCTGGCTGAAAAAGCTGCTTGAACAGGGCTGAATGTGCAACAAGTTACACAAATGTTGGGGGGGGTTGCAAACTGGAAAATACTGCTGCATCCATTTAAACCAGCTTTAGGATGCAATTAGAAACGTACCTCCCA
This sequence comes from Alligator sinensis, assembly GCF_000455745.1. NCBI lineage: Eukaryota > Metazoa > Chordata > Crocodylia > Alligatoridae > Alligator > Alligator sinensis. The sequence goes on along the minus strand of NW_005842335.1, from coordinate 505,314 downwards.
GGCCCTGCAAAGGGACTATTCCAGATTACCTGAAAGTGTAAATTTCCTCCAGGCCTCCTTCTTCCTCCAAAGCAAACATCAATGTCCGCACCACACGGATACCTGCTTTCTGCTGCTCAGTTAATCCTTTCCTTGGAAAAGAGCTTCTGCGCGTATCAGAACATGGGCTGTCACCCATAGCCCCACTTTCATCCTCATCCGTCACCACTGGAAATGGCAAGCTATGAATACAATTAGAAGCTGTAAATTTGTTTTGCTCATTAACTCAAAAAAACCCAACCAGCTGCATGATTAAAAAAAAAAAAAAAGATGGAAATTGCATCTGGAATGATTCCTGCCATCTAGCTTCTGTCTAATGCTATTTCAAATGTCACTTTGAAGCCCCAACAAAAGCGACCCTCCCAGACTCCTGCTCACGATGCTGCTATTACTCATTCCTGCAGTAACTGTTGTTCTGAGTAAGATTTTAATCGCCTGCAATATCTGGTGAATTTATGAATAAAGTTAACATTTCTCTTGCGTGGTATGAGTCTGCGTTAGAGTTTAAAGAGGGCCTCCAGACAAAATGATTTTTGTCTACCTCAAACTGTGCCGTTAGGTTAATTAAGTATTAAATGGCCATAGAAGAAAAAGGCCTGTTAGGTCATCTCCCTGTATATGCTCTGCTGTTTTGTCTAGCCCAGTTACAAATGACTTGAGCAATGACTTTTCAACACCGCTCCACACCTGAAAAGATCACAGCCTTCTCAAATGCTTCTGGGTATTCCAGCTAAATTTTTCATGGCTTATTTTCACCCCGGTACTCCTTGTGAAAATTCACATGTGCAAAGCTACCTCCTTGTCCTCCTCCAAACCCTCCCTTTCCACAAAGCATATCAAAAACCCACACCAAGGATTAGGCCGCTGGTGTGTAGAGACTGCTGCTCGTCATGCTAGCCAATATGATCTTGTCGTTCCCTTGTGCTCCGTGGCCGTACCCAGCGGTTGCCTTTTGTTAGGTACATACGCACCGCACTTGCGGGAGCTGTGAGTAGCAAACAGCAGCACGTGCCAAAGAAGCATGTCATGTAAGAGGGCAGTAATGCAAAGACAATGCGGGGCGACTTCCATACTCACAAGAACTGTAGCGAGATTCCCGTTTTCTTCAAGTTGGCAATGATAATCTCAAGAAGATCCTCGCTGAAGGGACTGCTGAGGTCTGTAAACACCTCAATGTGCTGTTTGTCGTATTTCTTGCCTCTGAGAAAACACAAACAAAAGATTTCCAGAGATAAAATATCCTGTTGGATCATCTTCTGAGCCCTTATTTGCAAAGCTGTAAAAGGTATCCCTAATAAACTTTAGAGCGGAGCCAATGCTTGGTAACCAAAATCCCCACCGCAAACAAGATTTGCTGCCCTTAAGTATAAGAATATATCCAATCAATACGGCTTCCTCTTTACTATTGTTTTTGTTGCTGTGCCCTTTTCCTGACATTTTCCCCCAAATGAACTGAGGTGCTGATCCTGAGCTGACTTAGCTATATTGGAGTAAATGCACGGATGTCAGTTCACACCAGCGAAGATCTGGTACTTAGTGTTTAGGAAAGGTCCTGGCTGCTTCCACTTCAGGAACAAACTGATGTTGGACTGTATCTAGGCGGGTATTGGGGGGACTTTCCATTCCTGTTAAAATAATCTGGCTGAATAAGGTGGCCTTTTCATTGTGTAAGCAGAGCTACACATGCTGCTTTCATAGTAAGGCTCAGGATTTCTTATGTAGTTTTAGGAATAAGGTAGACAAGCTCTTGTATGGGATGGTTTAGATAAGAATGATCCTGCCTTAGGTGAAGGGAGGTGGACTACATGTGAGCTCCTGAGGTCCCTTTCAGCCTGACTTTTCTATGGTTCCTGAAAGCAAAGATTAGCTAGGATGCTCCAATTAAATGCACAAATTTCATCCCTGGGGGCTGGCTGCAAGGAGCTCTCCCAGGAACGTGCTGCAATCAAGCCCCAGCATACAGCCCAGAAGGGCACTCTGTAAAGTCAGCACCTGAAAACATTACCACTTCCACCCAAACTGTAAGAACAGCAATTGCACAAGAACAAACCCAAAATATGCAAACTAAGACAAATTACCTTTTTTAAAATTTATTTAAACCCTTTCCAAAACAACAAACACTAAAGTATAGATCCCCCCTCATACTACAGGAGTGGTTCTCAGCCTTTTTAGACTCAATGCACCCCTCGTTAGATTTAAGGCACCCCTACAAATATGCCAGCACTCAGCTTTCACTCCTTTTTTCACTATAGTAAAATAAATCAGCATTTTTTTCAGCTGCAAAGATCTCAGAAAGGCCACAACAGGTCAGACTGTTTTTACCACTGGACTGCTTTCTTGATATGCCTCTGGGTTTACCTTGTGAATCACATTTACACATCTAAGAGCTCTAATATGGTGTGGAAACCCATGGCCCCCTTGGAAAAGCGTTAAGGCACCCCAGGATGTACCGGCACCCGGCTGAGAATCACTGTACTAGAGCATTTGCGCACAGGCTTATACTGGCATAACGCTATAGGTTTAATGCAGGGGTGAGTAAAATAAGGCCCATGGGCCAGATCTGGCCAATGGAGACATTTTACCCAGCTCGCGGTGGGTCCCTTAGCCATGCCTGGCCCAGGCACGGAGCAATCCAGGCCATGGTGTGTGCTTGGGTGTGCAATGGCGCTGGAGAGGCGCAGCTGCCGGACTCACCTTCCTGGCAGTGGCTCCTTCTGGCTGCCGCCAAACCCAGCCCTGCTGCCCAGGCACCCTGGCCTGTCTGCCCTGCACCCACAGCCGGGGGTGAGACCCACGCAGGCAGGACACCTGGCTGGGCAGCTAGGATGGGGCTGCAGGCTGGCCGGAAGTGGTGCTCGAGGACAGGACAGGCAGCTGGGGCTGGGGAGACCCAAGGATCTTGGGGAGGTCTGGGGCAGAGCCAGCACACGTCCTTGCCCCCAGAACCGGGGCTCTGCCAGGCGGACGTGACCAGAGTACCCGGCCCACGCAGCATCTGGCCAGTCTCCTGGGACCCCAAAACTCCCTATGTGGCCCACGGGCCCAAATAATCGCCCACCTCTGGTTCAAACAAACTTGAGTTGCCAAGAAGTACGGGTGGTGGGGCTTTACCGAGTGTCGCACGTTTTGCGGAAACCGCTCACGCGTATGCTCCTACCCCACAGTATGTGAAAGCAGACCTGCAGTGGCTTACCCCTCTTACTGAGGGCTAAACCGCGTGTGATAGCTTTCACTTACCACAGGGTACTAGCACGCACATGGGCAATTAACTCAGAGCAGCTGACGTGCTGGAAAGCCCTTTACCTCAGGGTAACTTGTCTGTTTGCCCAGGCCCTTCCTAGTTTATACTGATACAATTTTCCACGCAGACAGGCTCTTCTGTTCATAGGAACACAGACCTAGAAAGGATCTCTTCGGTCATTAAGTCCAGGCCTTTTCTGCTACTGACACCCCCATAAACGGCTCAAACTTCATCTAAAAACCAACGAGGGCTTTCTTTGTTTTTTTGCCTCCGCTTCTCTGCCTGTAACCTCAGTGCTCTGCTGAGCAGAAATCGTCTTTCACTTTCCAGCTTAAATCCATTCATGACCAATATATACCCATTTGGTTTAGTGCCAACATTGCCCTTTAGCTCAAGTAGTTTTTATCCTTGCAAGGTGTTTACTCCTATGTTTGCACAGGCACAATCACATCCCTCTCTCAGGCTTTGCTCTGCTAGGCTGCACGGAGCAAGCTCTTCTGGTTCTCCCCCCCACATCATCTTAGCTAACCTTTCTTCCACTTCTTCAAATATGTATTAATTTATTATGAACCCTGGTGACCAGCGCTGCACACAGTTTTCCAGATGAAGTTTTATCTGTGCCTAGCACAATCCCTCTGTTCACTACAATTCCTCAGCTGATACACTCGGGTTTTCTTTAATTGTTTGAGAGGCAGGGACTCACCTGTAAGTTCTTTCGGAAACTTATCATCATGGGTTTTTTAAAAAGCAGCATTTTCTCTATTCACAGAGTGTTGCTGTTTTAAAGAGAAGTCAGGTCAGCTTTCAAGATCCCACCAGACCTCTTCTACAAATGGTCCTAGGCTACCGTACTTACACTGTTTCCTTCTGCAGCAAGTCCATGCACACCACAAGCGCGTCCAGGACTAAGTGCGTTAAAGAAAAAAACATGCTTAGAATAAGACTGTTATAAATGCTCATGTCTTTTCCATGATATAGCTCTTAATTTTAGCAACTCAAACACAGTTTATGCTGACAAGTTATTTTTAACCACACGTATTTTAATTTTCCAATGTCCTCCCCGTGGAGAGGCTCCTGTTAATACCAGCATCTGCCTTACCACCTTAAGTGAAAAGACTGTTTCAAGGACCCAATTATGTGATTGTCAATAAAAAATTCAAACAGGGGTAGGATCAGGCCCAATAAAGCATATTTATAGCCAATACCATATTAGTGTAACCTCTTTATGTTTGACATCCAGGAACAGAAACTGCATGTAGCTTCAACGAATGACATTCTTCATGCAGGTTCCCCCTGAAAATGTGTCTCTGACATCCTCTTCACAATTTCTTTCGCAAAGAAATTTTCGCTGAGGACTTATTCTGATCCCTACGTCCCCAAGAAATGGAGAATATGCCCAACTTGGGGCAACACACAATTGACTGGCTACAGGCTCCTCCGACTGTTCTGTTAACCTGACTTTATTTCAAAAAGAAATCTCTCTTTTGGGTGAGGAGAAACTGAAAGAGCTTTTAAATGAAATACTAAAAGAACAGTTGTGGGCATCCGGCTTTAAAAACTCCTCATTTATGTCACCAACAGCAGCTCTGCTGATTCAACCGAACAGGAACTTTTCACAAAAGAAGCATCTCTCACAGAGAAATCAAGAAGGGTCTATTCGATACGTCCTCACAGATGCTTCTGTGTTTGATTTCTAGCTCTTCTGGCCGTGGGGAAGTTTTTTAAAAGTTTTAACGTGATAAAAAAACTGTATATTAGATTTTGTAACATCTCTTTAAAAAGACAGTGTATTTGATACCGAAGGTATCTCTCTTCTGTAAGAGGGAAAAAGAAAACATACAGAAATGTGGTCAACACTTCATTAACTCTAAACTTTCTATTAGCAACAATTCACTGGGACCAACACACTGCTGCTACGAAAACTCATTGCTCCATAAAGTAATCTAAAATGCGGTTCATGGGGGAATCTGGCCCCTGTGCAAACTTTCAACTTGTAAATCAGGAGAACTGGACAAGCTTAATGTCTTGAACAGCAAGGCTAGGCCAGTTGCACAACATGCGCCCCCAGTCCCCCATGCAATTTTATCTGGTTAGAAATTGTCTGCAGCCAGAAAGGATACAGTCAGCTTGTTGAGAGCCCGGTTGAATCTCTTTTTCTATGTCCTCCAGCAAATCAAAATCCGGGAGCATCAGGTGTCTCTGCACAGTGATGTTCTGATACTGATCCCCACTGGCAAGGTTATTCTCGGTACCATCTGTACCAAACAAAACCAGAGAGACTTCGTCTTTGCTCTCGGCGAACACCTGGAGATGGAGGAGGTCCAAAAAAGATATAAAAATATACATAGCTTTGTAGATACATATAGTTAATAGACAGCAAGCTATACAAATTTTGCAGCTGAGCATCAGTTAGAGCAGGCTCATTTTGCAGTGATACCATATATACAACTCTTCCAGCTATAATCACATATGTGGCTCTCTAATTTAGATTTAAAATCAGCCAGCAGGCTGCAATGGGACCACTAGCTGATATCTGGGGTAAAATGAGTAAAATGGGATGCTGCAGTTCCCAGTGTGATCCCATAAGATACTAAATCTTCGCATTACTTCAGTACTGTAAGCTGAGAGAGCAATTCTTTGCAGAAACACCTCTTCCAGCCTAAAAAGGAAGTGTCCCATGTCATCCAAGGGTGGGTGTCCCATGTCAAAAAAAGGTCACTTGTCTTAGTTCGCATATTTTGAGTTTGTTCTTGTGTAATTGCTGCCAAGGGAAAGGCTAGTACTCACATGCAACAGTAAAGGAGAATACTTGTAATTATTTTCCGTTTACTTAATAACCAAGGAATAAAGAAGTGTGTCTGGTAGGCCTCACCCTCACTGTTCCCTTCACAGATTCACACTCAGGTGCCACGTCTAAGCGTACCACACGTAAAATGAAATCACAAGTACCTGGCGCTGAACGAATTTCATCACAACCTTCTTGGCTTGTTCAAACGGAGACTCCTCTCCAGGGGCAGAATTGCTCATTGAAAAGCCTACGTCCAGACATAGCGCTATGGCTGCCTGGAAGAAAAACAGCAAGCTGTATTAGTATACATTGGGGCTAATCTAGGTGAAATCATTTAAAAAGTGTATTCATTCCTTGAGCAACCTAAAACTTGCATTTTAACCCTCCATGTTATTATTCCCCATAATTCCCTGTATTACCCGTTAATCTGACTTCTAATATGAAATGCATATATACAGGACAGGGTGTAGGTTGTAGCCGTGTTGGTCCAAGGACACAGGCAGACAAGGCTCTTTGGGTAAATCTGACCTCTTTTATTAAACCAACTCAAATAGTTGGAAAAATTCTTCTTTGCCAGCTTTCGGGTATAAATACCCTTTGTCAGGCTGAGGAAGCACCTGCAGCTGGTGTGTGGTCTTCCTGGATGGAAGCAGGAATATATCCAGGACAGTCTCTCCTGGCCTTCCTATAGTGGCTGAGACTGTGCTCCATCTAGATCAGTCTCCTATCTCAGAGACTGGCCAGTGCAGATGTTCAGGGGAAGGTGCAACCAGTCAATAACAGAATAATCTGCTCTCAGGGGAAGTTTTTTCCTATCCCTGTCCGTTAGCAGGTGGCTTTTGCAGTGAAGCATTTAACTTATCACCCCTTCTGATTGTAAAAACCCTGGTTAAAAGCACCTAAATAGCTCAGAAGACCTAAGCCCCATTTTCAAAAGTGCTCGAGTCACTTAAGGGACCAAATCCCAGTGACCTTAGCAATGCATGACAAGCAATGCTTTGGACCAAGATATTCTTCCTAATGCCAGGGGCCTGATCTACACTACAGTGATTTGAGTGGGTGCACACTCAAAGGCCCTATGTGAGAGCAGCACCTGCAGTTGCTCCACCTCTCCCAATTGAAGTCAAGTTTCTGCTGCTGCTCCGTCGCCAGCTGCAGGCATGTGAAGACACTGCTGTGCCTTCAGCTGACTGCCGACATCCATTCGAGCTTCCCCCTGCCAGCACAGCTGCTACCGGGGGGCCACGGAGCGGAGCCGGGGTGTGCGGCCTGCTACCAGACGCTCCAGCCTCAGGTGCAGCATAGTATAGACAGAGCATAGGTCTCTTTCCTAAGTGGAGATACGGCTGATTTAGTCTATGCCTCAGCAATGCATATGAACAGATCAAATGATCTCTTCTGTTTTCTACCACGATGCTCTATTAATGCTGAATTTCACCGTGCGACGTGTTCCCCATTCTACTTTTGTTAAGTTCCTCGTAGCCTCCATTTTCCTTGATGAGCCTAAATAATTGTGTTATCTGCCTGAATGAAGTCGGACGAGGAGTTCAGCAAAGGACAAATCATCCACTTGTTATGCCCCGAAATAGAAACTGAATGAGGACCACTTCTCATTTGCTGCCACAGGCTGAAGCACGGGATTTCAAGCGCTCAACACCTCATCCGGTAGGCAGGAAATTCTTAATGTTGCCGAAACAAATCTGGCTGTGCCGGGCTATCGGTCAAGAGAACTTTTTCTAGTGTAAGCCAGTTTGTTTTCCAATGTGAGATGCATCGAAGTGACCACACAGTGGAGCTGCATGAACGACATGGGTGTGCAAGCAGTGGACAGGGATTCAAGGCTTGGGTTGTATTCTCTGCCTTGTTAAAGGAAAAAGTCGCTTTACCTACTTCAGTTTGCATATCAGTCTCTTCTAAGGATGTGGTCAAAACTAACTTATGCTTTAGAACCGGCGGGCTGGACGCACGGCACCCAGTCCGTCCGCGGGCTGGACAAGCGTGGAGGGGGCTGGGGAAGCCTGGCCCTGATCCAGCCATGCAGCGGGTGGGCGCACAGCCCAGCCCCAACCCAGCCAGGTGGAGGCAAGGAGGCATGGCTTGGCCTCAGCCTGGCCATGCGGGGTGGAAAGGGCCCCAACCCAGCTGTATTGGGCTTGCAAATTTGGCAGTGAGCAGGAGTGGCAGTATTAATTGCCACCAAATTTCCAACCCATGGGAATCCTTCCAGGCCAGATGCCATGGCTCCACAGGCTGGATTTCGCCCGCAGGCCGAGCTGAATACCCCTGCTTTAAAGATCCTCGATTCACAGGACAAAGAACTGCTTCACTGATCTTGCTACTGCAACACTATTTTAGGTTGCACTGAACTGTGGTAGCCAACAGGAGCGGAGAAAATAATTAAAGACTATAAATTTAAAGAGCCGCATAAGATTAAATTTATAGAGACGGCATCGATGGCAAAGAAGTACCGCACTTGACCTTCTAGGCCACATCCAGAGGAGCACAGCCGTGCGGTACGTGGGGCTGCAGACACGCCTGCGGTGCCACATACTGCACGTTCAGTTGTTCTCCCAAGTAGGCGCAAAAATAAGTTGAGTGCAAAATATGTAGGTAAATGATTTTGTTTCGGTTTCTTTGTCAATCTCCTGGTCAATAACTAGATCTATTTTTCCCGTGGTAAAGTAACTTCTGAGGCATTATGACTGCTAATGGAAATCAATCCCCCTTTTCAACGTTTCTAGGCAGAAAGACGGTGCATCAAATCCAACACTGTCAAACTCTCTTGTGATCACCAAGTTCAACTTTTTTATCTTCATCTTCCGAGACACTGGAGCATACGGAGAAAACGTGGCTTTTTCTATCTACTTTTTATGAAAAGGGACACAGGTAAAATCACACTTCTGTCTGAACATTTTGTCCCTGCTAGTACTACAAGTAACAGTTAAATTCACTGGAAATAAGGAATATCAAGTTTGGCCCACATGCCACACATGGCACGACGCATGCAGTGCATGGGCTGGATACGGCATGTGCCCTGCACAACCCTGCGGCACGCATGCTGCATGCAGCAGCAGATCTGGCATGTGCTGCATGTGGTGCACAGGCCAGATCCAGCGCACGCTGCATGCAGTGTACAGACCTGCACTTCACGCACGCGGGGCCAGCTCTCGCACGTGTTGCACGTGGGTCCAGTTTGGCATTCGCGGTGTGTGGTGCCCCTGCGTGCGGTCTGGCACGTGGACTGGCCTTGCGCTGCTCCTCCAGTCCGTGGATCGGCTCCGTGCTTCCCCTTGAGCCCGCAGGATGAGTCCGACACCCCTATTGCAAATGAGGGAGTCAAGAGGACCGGGCCTGCTTACTCGTGCGTTGGTTCGTGTCTCGAGTGCGTCTGAAAGCGCCCGTCGTTTCATGTGAGGACACTACTCTCAAGCACCGTTCTGCGGGGCCGCCTCCCCCACGCGTTTTACTCCTGGGCCCTTGTGATGTAGAGAGTGCTTATCAGAAGCAGCAGCAATAAAGCAAACGTAAAATGGTACCCGCAGAGAAAAGCCACCAAGTGCGGCCCTAACTGCTCTGGACAGGCCAGAAAGGCACACCGCATCCCCGTCTCAGCGCTGCCCACAGGCCCCCACCCTTCTCTTTTGTCTCGCTTTTCCAAGGGAAGGTCTTCAGAAAGTCTAGCTATTCTAGCTCAAGGACCATCTGTTAAAAAACAGGTGTTTTCAAATCATTCAGTTCAAGAAAACAGCCCAGTGGAAAGAAATAGAGATGCCAGTAACGAGACCGGCAGCTGAAACCAAACGACCCCGATTTCGATGCCGCTGGAAGAAGCACGACGGGCCCAATCCCGGTGGATAAAACGCCTCTTCCGAGCACGTCCGCAGCGCGATCGAGCGTCGCTCGTGTCGACGCGCCGAGTTAACGTCGCACCGCCTTGCTCGGGGCGCCGCCGCGGCGTTCCCGAGACCGGCCAGAGAGCTGCGGACAGGAGTCTTTACGCGGGTCCTCGGCGCGCTTTAAGGACCGGCGGCTGGACACGCGTGCCGCGTTAATCTGGAGCAGGCGAGCCCGGGGCGTCACCTGTTCGCACACGAGTCCCCGCAGGGTGCTAATCCGGACGAGCTCAAGCAGCAACTGAACGCACGCCGGTTTAATCCGGAGTGGGCTAGTCCGGGGTGAGACCCGTTCGCATGCGAGGCTCCGCGGGGGCGTCAATCCGGATGAGTCGAAGCAGCAACTGAACGCACGCCCCCGTTTAATCCAGAGTGAGACCCGTTTACATACGAGGCTCTGAGGAGGCACCGATGCGGATTAGCCAAAGCAGCAATTGAACGCACACGGGGTTAACCCGGAGTGGGCTAGTCCAGGCTGTGACTGGTTCTCACACAGGCCTCCGAGGGGGCTATAATCCAGATTAACCAAAGCAGCAAATGAACACACACACACACGGAGTTAATCCGGAGTGGGCTGCCCCGGGGCTGAGACCCGCTGAACACACACAGGGTTAATCTGGAAAGGGCGTGACTGTTTACACACGAGGCTCACAGGGTTAATCTGGAATGGGCGTGACTGTTTACACACGAGGCTCCAAGGGGGCGCTAATCCGGATTAACCAAAGCAGCAACTGAACACACACAGGGTTAATCCGGAGTGGGCTAGTCCAGGCTGCGACTGGTTCTCACACAGGCCTCCAAGGGGGCTATAATCCAGATTAACCGAACCAGCAACTGAACACACACACACAAACGGAGTTAATCCGGAGTGGGCTACTCCGGGCCGGGACCCGCTTACACACAGAGCTCCGAGGGGGCCTTAATCCGGATGAACGGACACACGCGCACACACCCACCCACCCTCGGGTGAATGCGGAGCGGCAACCCTACTCCCCCTCCCGCGCGGGGGGTTGTGGGACCGCGGCGGACC
>NW_005842335.1:480071-494292 GCF_000455745.1 Alligator sinensis | reverse complement strand
GGCCGCCCGAACGCCCGCCCCCCGCGCGCCCGGGGAGCTGCGCAGAAGCACCCGGGACTCGCGGCGACGGTGGGGGAGGGGAGGGGTCTCGGGGGCGGGTCCGGGTCAGTGTTTGCAACCCCAAAAAAGTTTGTAAATAACTTTTTTTTTTTTTGCAAAAAAAGAGCTGGCTTAATACAAACTAGCGCCTCGACCCCCGCTTTGAGCAATCCCCGGCCTCCATTCAAAAGGAGCCGAACTTGATCTGAACTTCCCAATGAAGGAGACGCGCCGCGTCTCCATCCCTGTGGGTTCCATGGTTCATCGCCCCGGCCATTAATGGGAGCTGTGTTTTGAGTCTAAAGTTGCCTGGTTTGGGGTGGCGCCTTACCCTTGCCATGTACGGTGCCTTCTGTTGTCCAAGTACTCGCGGGCGATGATGCTCAAGCTGCCTCTTCCCCTCCCCGGCCAGCTCAACAGGCTCTGCTCCTCGACGACGTTGTCTAATCCTGTCTTCGCTCTGGCGGCTCCCCTCAGCACCCTCTCCAAGCGGCTCAACCCCCTTGGAGCTGACCGGACGCGGGAGCCGGACGGAGAATCGGGCAGTGCTCGCACCCGTGCCGAATGACCTTTATCCATCCAGTTTGTAACAGCGTTTTAAAAAATAAAAGCATGCCAAATGAGTTTAACGAGGCTGATTTTCTACAAACGCCTGTCGAATGGTGTTGAGGATATGGTGCCTAGGAACCCCAGACCCGGCCCCGCAAGCGATCGTTGTCGGCACCAGGGAAACGCACAGCAATCGGACGGTCCCTAACCCAAAACGCTTGCAACTCGAGAACGAGAAGAGATGGGTGCGGACGGGTAGAGTAGAGTAGACAGAGGGAAGTAGGAGGAGGCAGTATTGACCCTCTTGACATGCAGCGCTCTCAGTATACTAATGGCCTGGGCATCGCAACAAAAATAAGTTCATAACAAGGCCTTAATTTTCACTTCATCTTTTCCGGAGCGGAGAAATAAAACCTAAGCTCCAGGCTGGGATCAGTATCCTGGTATTGATGGAGCACCCTGGTCCCAGGTGTGTTCGCTGGGACGTCTGGGGTTGACCAAGTCAAAAATCACGTGGTTGAAACCTGGACCTCTCGGCTCGGAGCACAGAGCCCGGATCTCAGGCGATGGCTCAGCGCTGTCGAAAGGCTGATGAACTTGGTCCAAGCGTAGATTTGCAATTGAACCCGAAACTAGATGAAATGAGTGGAAGCTGGACCCGCATGATTTCTACCCCCCCCACCTGTAACATAGCACATCCTAGCACGCGTGACTCGATACATGTCATCATGCGGTATGTGAATTACAAACCCAAACAGACTTGTCGGATCTGCTTACTTCGTCTAAAGAAGCCCTCTCTAATCACCTCTTTCCCCTCTACCGAGCTTCCTTTTAGACAGCCATCGGAGCTGATTAGCGGGCTCCATCAGGGGACACCAGGACACCGCTGGACGGCTTTTGCTCATAACGCTTGCCCAAGAGATGCGCTTGATTAATTGGCTATTTCCATTTACCCAAAGCAGGTCTCCGGCTATAAATAATAAATGTGTGAAATCCTTACAAAATGGGCAGCTGGGGCAATCCTGATAATCCTGGCTTCAGCAAAGTGACTGGGAACCCAAATCTCTTAGGCAGTCTCCTTTGCTTCTCTGTTTGCTCCTCTTGTTACCTCCCCCCACGAAAAGGAAGGCCTGGAGTGACTGACGGGGGCCTCAGGCTGCAGCGATGGGAAGTCAGCCCGCTGCTTAACTTCATCCAGCCCCTGTATAAAGAAGCAAAGGGAACAGTATTCCTGTTCTGCCACGAGAAGGAAGACATTATTCAGAGCCTTGCAGCTGTGACCCAGCTGGTTATGATGATTCTTGTCAAGCCTGAGTGGTTTCGGTGTAACGAGATCTCCTTTGCTTTGCTCCCTGCTGGAGCAATTGGATGTCGAGCAGACCCAGGGTAAGGGCCTCAGCCAAGGAAAGCCCCTGAGCTGGGGAGGGGAGTAGAAAAGCCTGTTGGAAGCTAAGCCATTATCTTAATTGAAATAAATACCCAAGGTGAAGCTTTCTGCAGAAGACTTTAATAGGAGATCATCAGAGAGCACCTGCCTGGGCTCTCTGGCAAGGTAGAACAAGGCACTAATTATAAGGGCCTGGAAGCAAGGACCTACGGTAAAACAAGGTATTAATTGCAGGGCACGGGCAGTCCCGACACAGAGGGGAGACAAGCTTGAGTCTGTACTCACATGAGACAAGCGTGACAACAGTGAACAGAGAAGTGGTGCCCAAAGCAAGGCAGTGTTTGGGGCTGCACCTGCTCAATTCCCTGCGCTTTGGGGCTTCCCACACCAGCAAGAGGTAAAGATTTGCAGCATGTGGGGTTGTCATCTCCCCATTCTTTCCAAACACCTGGCCACGAGCAGCAGCTAGAGCCGTGCTGTAGATCAGCACCTGGATTTGTCACCTCTGACTAGTGGCTCTTCATGATCCCCTGCAGAGATGTCAGTGTGACAGACTGTGGAGGTCTGCTGCCTTCTATTGAACGCCCCTGGAGGACACCGGTAGCCTGGATTTATCATCCAAGATGAGAGGATCCTGTCTGTGCTTTGACACGAAAGACCAATCTGTTTCTGATGCAACCCTAAGGCTTCAAAGGGCTCGGACCACGGTTGCACCTGGCTCGTTAGCATCTAATGCACCACCAAACTATGGTTTCTCAAAATCTTGTAATAGATTTTGGGGTTGTTAACCATCTTTGTTTCTGAAGCGCGCAGGGTTTATTCCTTATCCATTCTGTGGGAGCGCATGGGAGGGGAGGCGGTGAATCCATTAGCAGCCAGAAAGTGGCTATGACAGGAGTGTGTAAATCTAGGAGGAGTCTGTACCACCTTCTCCAACCTCACCTGAATGTACACCGCAGGAAAAGTTGCCAGGAAAAGTGAGTGCTTGAATGCCACCTGTGTTACACCATCTAGACCAGTGGTTATCAACCTCGGGTACACAGTGCTTTGCCAAAGGGTACATCTGTGCCTACATTTTAATGATGGTGGTGGAGCTTCCGGCTGGGTCAGTGCCCAGTAACTAATGGTGCTGCCGAGCGTTAGTGTCAACACTTTTCAAAGGCACAAACATGCCGAGAAGTTGGGTATGGGGGATATGAACAGTAATATTTTGCGGGTAAAGGGGTATGCAGTCACAAAAGTTTGAAGACCATCGCTCTAGGTCCCTTACCAAAGCCTCTCTGTCTTCGTGCTATCATGGAGAGAAAACACACGTACAGATCAGCACAGCCAAACTAAACAAGATGGTACTCCTTAAACTGCCAGCCTGGGACTCAGTCTCACCTCTGAATTTCCTTACGATGATCCCTATCCTCAAACCCGTACCCATGCTTTAAATGTCCCTACTCATGTGAGCATCATACGGAGCCCAACATGTGCTCAAAGTGCTTCCCTGAATCCGAACCTCAACTAAAAATGTCTATAGAAATAAGGGTCGCCTCATTAAATAACGGAAGCAAGACTGGATAATAGCAATTGGCATTTGTTTTTCTTTAATAATTTATTAGCAGACTTATTTTCTTTGTGTCTTTTTAAGGCACTTTAACGATCATTCGAAATGATCTATATCATGGTTTTGGGAGATATTCCTCAATGCCTTGCTAATAGCAACCTATTCCTCTCTTTCTCTTCCAAAGTCTGTGGATCAGGTAACCAACAGGCTCTCGGCCTACCTGCCTGCAGCTCCGTAAGCAGAACCAGTCTGCTGGGTCACTAGGAGAAGGGTATTTCCAGACACAGCAAAGCCACCCAGTTTTTCATGTGGCCTCTGCAAGTGCAGGAAGGTTATCCAGCTCCCTGCTGTACAGCAAAAAACCTTATTTTAAAAAGAAGTTGGTCAAATATTTTCTGTACTTGTACTTCTGGGCTTGCTTTTTCCCAAGGATTTAAGTTTCATTCCACTACCGAGATGGCACTTTGGTCCCCCGACGGCCCTTTGCAGTGCAGTATAGGGTCGAGTAGGAAGAACTGAGAGTGCGAGCACTGGGAAAGGAGGAGGGGGTAATGGCAGAAGACCAGCCTGGTTTAGCAGGGGACTCTTCAGTGAGCTAAAACACAAAAAGACAGCTTACAAGAAGTAGAAACTTGGATAAATGACTAGGGAGAAATACAAAAGTATTGCTTGGGCATGCAGGGATGAAATCAGGAAGGCCAAAGCGCAACTGGAGATGCAACTAGCAGGGGACATGAAGGCTTTCTGTAACTATGTCAGCAACAAGAGGAAGATCATGGAAAGTGCGAGTCCTTTACTGAATAGGGGAGGCAGCCTAGTGACAGAGGGTGCAGAAAAGGTCTTCGTGGGCAAGGTCAGCTCCCAGACTAGTGCACCTGGCAGCACAGTCTGCGGGGATGAGCAGCCAGCAGTGGTGAAAGCACAGGTTAAGACTATTTAGAAAAGCTGGAGGTATACAAGTCCATGGGGCTGGATGCGATATACCCGAGGGTGCTGAGGGAGTTGATGTGATTGCAGAGCCACTAGCCATCATCTCTGTTTGCCCTTTTCCAATCAGCTGGTGCCTCTCCTGATCACCATGAGTTTACATAGTGCCCATATTTAAGAAAGGGAAAAAGGAGGATCCAGGGAAGTACAGACCGGTCAGCCTCACCTCAGTCCCTGGAAAAATCATGGAGCAGATCCTCCAGGAATCTATCTCGAAGCACTTGGAGGAGAAGGTGATCAGTCAGCATGGATTCAACAAGGGCAAGTCATGCCTGACCAACACGATTGCCAGTAAATTCCATTAAAAAACTCTGTTAAAAGAACATTGTTTGCAAAGTCGAGCACTCAAAAGTCAGAAAAAAACCAGAACTAAGTTGTCTCTGCATCTTGAAGATGTCCATTGTCTCGGGACTCTTGCCTCATTTGTTGCAGAAGCTGGACAGAGGGCAGTGAACAGGGCAAGGGGTTGTAGGAAGGAAGATGATGGCCCCATGGTTAAGGCATTTGAACACCATTCTAGAAAAAATGGATTCTGTCCCTGCTTCTGCCACAGCTGTCTTTTGTGGTGCTGGACAAGTCATTCACATCAAACTTTTAACAGGTGGTCATTTCTGGTGGTCCCTAACGATGCGCTCTTCGCCTTTCCAGTATCCAGCTGGAAATGCTGGGGTCAGAAGGGATAATACTGAAGGCAACTGTGCTGACTGGATGTTGTATTTGAAGATACAGAGTGCTACATAAGAGCAATTACTCTGAAAAATCTGGCATTTGGAATCTCAAATGAGCACCCCAAATTAGCAGACACTTTTGACTTTATTCTCTCTGTGCTTCAGTTCCCATGTGAAACAGAGTTCCTAGCACCCATTCATATGATAGAGCATTGTGAGAATAAATATATTAATATTTATGAAGCATTTTAATGCTATGGTGATGAGCGCCACAGAAAAGTCATGCATAAATGAATAATAATATATTTAGAGCTGGGTGTGGATGGTGTGAAGTAAATGTAGTCATGGGATAGGAATTGAACAACGAGGATAACACAAAATATTAAATACCTGCTCATTAATTGATCCCTGTCCATCCTGTGCACTGAATGAACCAGGGGCCCTATGGAAACAATATTGCGCGATCATGTCGTTAAAAACTGTATCACAGTGCACAGGTACAAGGGAGCCAAATTAAAGTTGTATGGGGTTCCCTAAATCTGGCATTACTTATATTTTAATGCTTGACCTTGCCACGGTTTAATGATATTTTAGCAGGTTCTTGGCTGCAATTCCTGCTTACACTAGATTTTTTTTTACTTTGCAATCCAACCACTGGAGGGCAACCTGATCACAAGTACGTAAGCACAGTCAAGCATTTTCTCCTGCAGAGGGAATTAGTAACCGTGATTACTGGTAAGTACGCCTACATTCAACACAGGGTTTTCTGAGCCTAGCATCATGCAAGAAGTCAAAACATCTTTTACCTTTTTTTGTGTGTGCTTATTTTGAAATGTGGTTTTAAAAGATTCTCCCAGATTGAAGATTTATTACACTGGGTTTCTGCTCAGGCTAACATTTTTCATGACTTAGCTCTAAACCCCTGGATTATCAAAGGGATTTCTGCTGGAAGCAATTAAAGACCCTTTCACCCAAGTGTTGCAAAAGGCAAAATGCTATTCAGTGTAACAGTACTGCAAGCCTGACAGATGTTCCTGGTATTAAATTCATCCTGACATGTTTAGATTTTGCTGGGTCAGGACAGTGATTCTCAACCGGGGTGCAGTGGCAGACATGATTTGCAAGATAAACCCAGAGATTTCAAATGGGAATCTATAGTGGTAAAAACATTCTGATCTCTTTGCAACAGAAAAAATACTCTATTTTCTGTAGTAAAAAAAACTGGTTAGAACTAAAAGCTGGCATTTTTTGAGGGGGTCTTACATCTAAAAAGGTTAAGAACCGCTAGGTTAGATGGTTAAATCTGTTGCAACGTATATTTCATTACGAGGGTTTAAGTGGCTATGACTAAGAGGCCCTTATTTGACTCATCAGAATAGGCATATCCCCACAGAATCTGGTTCTTTAATAACATGTCAAAGGAGCCGTCTAAACCAGCGAGGCTGGAGAAGTGGAAACCTGCCTACAGAATGCCAGATAGAAAGAGTTAAGTGGATCTTGGTGAAAATGAAAGATAAAGGTAAATCAGGGAGGAAGGGATGATAAATATGGAGCCAACAATGTCACATGAAATGGCCCCAAAACTAGCAGAAAAGCAGGCAGCTCACACTAGAGTTAAGTGGAACTGCATTGCCCACATTACCCAGACCCGAGTTATCTCACGGGCACCGTCTCGCCCTCCACGTGCTCTCAGTTTCACCTTTATCCGTCTTGCATCACTGCACGATGGCGCAGCAAGCTTTCCGTTTGTGTGCTGCCTCAAGTGATCCAGCTGCCGCTGGTGCTTTCCTAGAGAACGCTTTTGTATGCTGTGCTTCTAAGATGAGACATTTCATGGAGCGTCTGCATTTCCTTTGAGGGTTCAGTATAAGCCTTTAGCATCCTCTCACTTCTACCTTCCCACCCCCGCTCCTGCATGTGCACTTGCAGACATGTGCACATGCACATTCTGGCTAGCAACACTATTTAATCCACACGGCACAGGGATTTGTCCTATATCTATCAAATCAGAGAGAGAGAGAGATGGAGGGAGAGGAAAGAGGGATCCTGCGTCGGTGTGTGAAGCAGACGGCGAGCAAAGCTCCACTCTGCCAAGGCTGCTCTCACCATCTTTTCCCAAACTGAATGGAGAATGATTCCCTTGCTAACCTCATTTGTCTGCCTGCACTTAGAAGTGGACTGGAACGAGGGTGAAATGAGGAAGGCTTGAGGAAGCACTGGTTAAAGAGACAGTATCTGCCTGCTTTGTGTCCTCCCTCCCAAACCATGGGGTGACTTAGCAGCTTTCACAAATGCCACGGGAGGTTATTTTCAGCCTTTACTTCCTATGCCTCTAAACTCAAATATGTATCTCTGCCTCTAGAAGTGGAAATAGCCTTATGTAAGCAGGGCCAGAATCTGCTTAGGCACAGCTGAGAGGCAGAGCATCAGTATGATGGAGGGCATCTCTGTGCAGCAGCTACTTGAGCCGCTGCCAGCACCAGAGACCATGCCCTGTTTCTCCTTTTTGTGTATACACCCTGGCACTAACCCATGAAATTATCACATGTTCAACATTCAGTCCAAAATTGTAAAATCGTGTGTCTGTTGGGCGGGGAGACAACAGGTACTTTTTAATTTCATTCCAGGTGATTTCTTTTCTGAAAGAATTTGGATCTTTTGTGACATCTTGCCAGCATTTCTTGTGAGAAAAAGCAAATGTTCACATTTCCATATCTTTCAATCAATAGTTTTTCAAGTGATGACCTTGAAACAAATTTCACAGGCATTGTTCAAAATCAGGGTAACTTTTAAGAACCAGACTGGGATTGTTTTGTTTTTTCGTGGTAACTTTTATTGGACCCGTGACATCTCTCGAGAGGGTGGAATAGAGGAAGCAGCAGGCGCAGCAAAGAGATGATGGAAGACACACAACCTCATCAGAGCGCAGGGCTCTGCCCTGGGCCCCCCCTTTGCCTCTAGGAACGAGCCCCGTTCTCTTGCTGCCGTACCTGCAATCTTTCAGGTGCGCACACCAGAGTAACAGGCCTGTGCATGTCAAATTTTGGTGTGTTTTTTTTCAGGCAGCCCCAATCCAGGTGTATAGCTTTTGCAGGCTGCTATGTAATTCTTTCCGCTTTAAAGATGTAATTACTGCAGTTTGCTCTTGGTCAGGAGAGGCTAACTCCCATAATGCAGAATTGATGAGGTCTGAGATGTCTTTTTTGCTAGATGGTAGTAACACATATCATGGAAGGAGAGACCAGCATAGCATATGGTTATTACAGATGTTTTATCATTAGTTGCTCCATAGTGTCCCAGCTGTCAATTGGGCAAATTTTTTTTTAAATTACAGGGGCGCTCAGTTAAAAATTAGTGCTTTAAAAAATCATTGAGTGTTTGTGGTTTCCTCACACACTTCTACTATGTTGACATATTAAGGAAAACACCTAGGATGACACAGAGATACACATAACTGTGTGAGTACAAAGGGCAACTTGCTGCCAATACGTTTGGGTTTTTTAACAGCTGGGATATGCTGTAGAACAGCGATTCTCAACCAAGGTGCCTTGAGATCCAAGGGTGCCATACAGTGTTAGTACTATTAGGTGCAAAAACATGATTCACATGGTAAACACAGAGATTTCAAATAAAAATGCAGTGTTAAAAACATTCTGACCTGTTGCGGTCTTTCTGATTTCTTTGCAATAGAAAAATTGCTGTTTTCCCACAGTCAAAAAAATGAGTGAAAACTAAGAGCCGGTATTTTCCAGGGGGGTGCCTTGAGTCTAAAAATGTTGAGCACCACTACTGTAGAAATACTAGAGCTGCTCAGACTGGAAGCTCTCACCTCAATGGTCTGATGAGAAGCACTGAAATACAAGGCAGAAGGAAGGAAGGAATAAATAAGACAATTTCTCTGTGCCAACAAAACCAGGCCTTGCTGGACTAGCAGCCAGAATTGTCACAGTAAAAGTATTTCAGTCTGGCGCTCATATCTGGAGTGGCTAACGAGGCAGTTGCAGGTGTGCCAGGGAAACAGCTTACCATAAAATAAGTTCTACTTACTCTATATTTATATCTCCCACTTGCTGTATTTTCTAATGGGGATAATTGATCATCTCCTCCCTCACCCTTAGGGTAGCAGGAGGGACTCAAAATAGTTCAAGTTACTCAAAGGCACCTTGAAATGGGTAGGCCTTAATGTGTGCGACTCATGGAGCATGTCTACACATGCAAATAATGCAGGATCAGTTTAGTCTAGAGTAATTTACTCTAAAGTAAACTGACCCAGGCAGGCGTCTACACATGCAGGGTCCCAGGAGCAATTTGCTGCTCATGGCAGCAGTCTGCTCCCACTCCCACCCACCAGCCCTGCACTGGCCCCCTGCAGCAGCTGGAGGGAGCTCTAGGCTCCCCGTGGGTGCTAGCCCAGGGACTGGCAGGGAGCAGGGATTCAGGAGACAGCTGTTTCCTGGCAGGGGCTGAGACATCTGACTGGGCTGGGATTCCCCACCCAGCTGAGGGCTTACTGCTAGCTGCCCCACTTGTGGATGGGGCAAGGAGCTGGGACCTGCCCCACACCTGCAGCTCTTTCCAAGCCCTGCGCCTCAATTGCTTGATCGGGGCATGGGGTTGGGACCTGCGCCTGACCAGGACAGTTCCCAGCCCCTGCTCTACTACCATGGGGCAGGGGCTAGAGAGCTTGCCCTCTGCCATCATGGAGCTGGGCAGGGAACAGGCTCCCCAGCCCCCACCAACAGGGAGCTCCCAGCCCCTGCTCTGCAATCTGGGAACAGGGGCTGGAAGATCCTCATCTTCCAGCCTGAATCCTCCAGTTGCAAGACCCAGGCTGGGACATCCTTATTAATCAGGGGACCGGGGCTGGGAGACCCTTCTCTCCCAGCGCTAGCTTTGGGATCACAGGGCCAGCACCGGGACATAAGGATCTCCCAGCACTGGCACCGTGATCGTGCAGCAGGGGCTAGGAGCTCCCTGCTGCAGGGGCAAGGGGACATTGTTCCTGCACCCCGGCAGCTGGCAGCCCCCAGGGGTAGGGAGCAATCTCCTGTTCCCTGCTGCCCAGCAGCACATTTGCTCCCGGTCAGGGGGTCTGCATGTGCACTACTGCTCAGTTACTAATCATGAGTAAATTTGCTACTTACATTTGCAGATAACAAATGTACTCGTGATTAGAGCCAGTTACTGCACAATAAGCATCTGCTCACATAGATGCAGATGCTCACTGTACAGTAATTAGCTCTACTGTGCAGTAAAGACACCCATGGGGACCCTCCAGTAACACAAACCCTGAGGGAACGCACTGCTCTGTTGTGGGACTGCTCGTCCATTTGCAGACACAGAATGTGTTACTGAATTCAGATCGGGGCGGGGGGCGGCGTTGGGCACGGGATTGTCCTGTGAAGCTAGATTTCTGGCTGGAAATAAATGATCGGGAAAAGGAACTACAAACAGAGAATTCACATCTGAGCAGAAACTTTAACTTTTCCAGAGGTTAAGTACCTCAGAAAAGCACTTCTAAGAGCACTTCAGGTCAAATTCATCCCTGGCATAATTGATTTCAACAGAGCTAAACCAAGAAAGATTGTAGCTGCCTGCTTTTAGCTGGCATTTTATGTCTTAGTTCACTAAAAGCAAGGGCATTTATTACACGGGGACAAGTCCTTTTTATCATCTTGAACTCAGACTGCCTCTTATTTTAATGCATCCTGACAGACTTTAACCAGAATATAATGATGAGAAATTAAGGAGACTGGAAGGTAATGGGACTGGATGGCTTGTGGGGGATTAGTAAAGAAGCACTAAACCACATTTTTCTCGATTGCCTGTTCAAATGCAGCCCATATTGATGGGACCCAAGGTTGGCGCTGCATGGCAGCTGTTTGGTGGTCTGTGTGAAATGGGTTTTGAGAGTCTTTCAATCTATGTGCAAATAAATTTAAACAAGCAACCCCCCCCAAAGCCTTATGACACTAACTAGTCCTTTCTTAACCGTCTCTGAAGGGACCTCAGGATGTAATGGATGTAACCTTCATGTAGATTTAAGCTGTTTCAAAGTGTTGGCCCTTTCTCCTCTGCTGCAGCAACACAGGAAACCCACAGCCCCACTTTCCATCCTGTCCCTGTTGTGGGGACAGAGGACAAATTTCCAGGGCTGTTGCACCATTTCCTCTGATACCATCTTGTGTCCTTCTTCTGCAGAAGCCAAATCTTTTATTACTTACAGTACAGGACAGCGCCATGTCTTGCTTTTGTCTGATGAAGAACACCTACACTCTTCATTTCCTGGAACCAGAAGGCCTTCCCATAGTCCCTATCTCAGGTGGTTTTCTTTTGCAGGACCTGAAAAATCATACTGTGAAAAATGCAGGAGATAACAGTAGTAAAATACTACAGCTATGTGACATTTTTGACTGAAGCTTGTTGTAATGCTTGCTAAAGGATAACAAGGTGTTAAGTCAGTCTTGGGTGCAGAAGCTGAAGTCAATGACTTCAAATAATCCAGCCACTATCATTTGAAAGGTACTGGCATTAGAGTTGTATCTCCACCACGCGGTGCTCAGAGCAAGAGGCTGGCAGGGGAGGGGAAGAAATCCCAAGAGGGGATAGGGGAAGAAATAAAAGAAAAAAAAGAAGAGTTTAAAAAATCACAACCCTGAAGCTGAGCTAAAGGGCTTATCTATAGACGGACACTCACAAAAGTTGCACTTTAGGTAATTTAAGGTGTAGTCAAGTATTGTCAGGTAAATTGAATTAAGGCGACTTTAACTTGGAATAAGAGTGTCTATGCAGGAATTTTATGACCTTTAACTAATCCACTTCCAGAATTAATTCAGATTAACCTTCCTCCATGTAGACAAGTCTTCTGCAACAGACACTACCAAGGAGCAGACTAAACCCTGGGCCCAGAAGCAGGGCTACCAAGGGTAAATTTGGCAGCCTAAATCTTGACCCTCCTCAGGCGGCATACATCATGTGAGTATTCACCTGCAAATCTGTCCCTCTAGAAATGATGAGCTCCAATAGTCTGATCACCTTGGTCCCATCTCACCGTGTCCTAAGCCCCCAGCCCTCCTTCAACCTCCCTACTGGCTGATGGGATGAATTCCAGGTTGTCTGTCCCCCCAGGCAATGCAATCCCATCCTGTCTAGCAGTATGGCACTATGCACCTCATGCCAGGACACTGTTGGCACTTGCAGGAGTATTCAGGGAGGCTGCACCAGTTTGAAGTCACCTGAATCTATTTGAATAGTGTCAGATCTCCACTCTATGACTATTCTGGTGAATCAAATACCACTGCTGTACTCTACCCTTCATTGGGTAGTTGGTATGGGGGAGCGGAGTCAGATTTTCCAAGGAGATGCCTCTGTTGCTTGGGAGCAGAGAAAAAGGTCTATTAATAGCGATTCCTCTCATTCCAGGTACAGTAGTACTGCTACTGTACTGCTCTTGCATAACTCTGCATGGGCTGCATTTTATTTGATGTTTCTACCCATTAAAGGGAAAACTAAATTCAGAGAGTCCCCTTGCAACTGATTCAGGCAGATGCATGTTGTTGAAGCAAATTGTTGGAGTTGTAGAAACGCTTCCTAGCGCAACTCTAAATAGCAGCTAATCATCACCCTACCAATATTGTGTTTGTCTGTAACAGTTCTTCCTATTTTGGTAGGCAGCGCCAGCCTCCCTAGGAGTTCTCTGGGCTTGGAGCCAAGTAGATACCCAGCAAGTACAAATCAAATCAGAGTGATTATTTGTGTAACAAAGAAGCAAAGGTTGAAGCAAAAACAGTGCCCAAAGCACATTGCAGTTCTATACAGACAACAGCCAGTCAGAGGATGTTTAAATATTTTCAGATACAGAATACATTGGGCCTCTAGACAGAGACAATTTATAACCATTCATTGGCACAAAAAAACCAACAGCATCCGTAGCATCATGTGGTTTTTTAATAGAGTCAAGCAAGAGGATAAAAGCAACCATCTTTCAAAGCCAGAATCATCAGTAATCTCCATCCAGGCCAGCAAGGATAGGAGAAAGGACAGGCAGTCAAACCAGCAGAGACACGGTAGCTTTACATTGAAAACTACATCCGAGCAGGAGCAGTCAGATCCGCGTCCCACCACTGGAATTACAGGAGCGCCCCTGCAATTAGACAATGGCACGTGGGAAAAAACGCACGTAAACTTGTACACGCAGCAGGGAGCGGAAGGAGGCAAGGAGTTGTGCTTTTTCTTATTATATCACATGATTAAGCTTATTGATATTTTGCAGCATCAAGCAAGTTATTTTGGGGTGGGGAGAATACTATCCAGAGTTTTGGTTTTCAAAAGACAGGAATAAAGCTATTCAAATAGCACCAGAATTACTCAGAGCCTGAGCTTGCTCACACTGAGTGACGGAGCACCGATTCATGACAACAGGAGAGGAAGCAGGCCTAGTATCAGTAGAGAAATAGAAAATACATGATTGTTCATATGAAGATGACCCATAAAAATGATTCGAGGATGCCCAGCAGTACAGCTGCTACACCTGGGGGTTGAATTTCTCTGCCTCTTTCAAGAGTTATGTGGCAGTAAGAGGCGCAGATTTGGCTGTGGTCGCTCCACTCCAGCAGGCTGCTTGCAATGTTCGTGGTGAAACCAACAGCAGAGCGGAGACTGGACGTTTTACAAAGCTGTATTCTGTAAAGAGTGTCTATCATCCAAGTTCTCTGGGGTCTAGTGGGCCCTTTGTGCCACAGACCCAGTCCCTTTAAGCATCTACGTTTTGGTTTTAACAGTGGCCGAACTCCTCCCTTCCCTCTCAACAAAGATCCTCACTTGCCCTCCTTCCCTCCACACCACACTTACTGCAAACTATATGCATCAGACCCAAGGTAAACGAGGCAATGCTACTGCTCTGTTTGCAAAGCGGCTGGCAGCGACCCACAAGGCAGAAGAGCGCGTGTGTGTGGTAGTGGCGAGTGGCGTGCCTTTGGATGCCTGACTTCCTCCCACCTCATCAAATTTAAGCTCTTCCTCCACCCCAGCCACGTGGGC
>NW_005842335.1:477187-480040 GCF_000455745.1 Alligator sinensis | reverse complement strand
AGAACCTTGGATCGGTTCACAGGCAGCCAAACTGAAGCCCCTCACAACCTGTGTTTCCTATTGAAGGAAGAGGAGGAGCGGAGAGGGCATCAGGTCAGGTCCCTATGAGCAGGACTGCAAAAGAACAGCTTTGCAGAAGGCTCCACATTTGCTTGATCTATCCTCAGTGCTACGAGTCTTGTTTTCTTTGCCACTCACAGCAATTTATCTGCTATCAGCTCAAAATGTTATTCCCCCTGCCAAGAGATGATTCACTGCCTTTCAGCACCAGGTGAAAATAAGACTGGGGCATTAGGCAATGCTCAAGCAGCCAGACTTGTGTTTCATTCAGTAATCTCTAGCAAGTTGCTCGTTTGCTGTGTACTAGTTTCCCCATCTATGAGCGTGTCTACACGAGATGCTTAATGCCCATTGGACTATTTCTACCGTGCATGGGCACAGCTGACAAAAACCATGCTAATGTGCAGTAGATTAGTCCAATGAGCATTAAGTGTCACACAAAAAGTGTTTATCTGCACTAATGAGCAGTACTTTTAGTGCAATGGGCATTAAGTGTTACCTAAAAAGATCTGCGCTAATGCACAGTAGCACCAATTTATGGTGCGTTAAGTTAGCACCTGTTATTACAGCTACTAAGCTTAATGTGCCGTAATTATGGTGCATGAATGAATGTGTAGACACATCCTATGAAACAGGCATATTTCTACCACTTGTGAGCAATGATGCAAGGATCCAGCAAATAAGGATCCCAAGTGTTTTGAGAGCCTTGGCCAAAAGGCTAAAGCCAAAAAGCAACACACTGGAAGGAGTTGTGCTTCTTCAGATGGTCTTTAGTTCAAAGTTTCTTTCCCTGTTGAGAAGGCAAAAGTACTTCACATTTGTGAGTCATCCATTCCATAGCAGAACTTTCCACCAAGATTTAAAAACAAAGCAAACCAGCAACGCAGACATCTAAAGCTTACCTTCCCAAATGCTTAATGGCTTTCTTGGTGTCAGGTAAAGACATGGCAATGCTATACCTTTCCATGACAGCTGAGCAAGCTCTGAATGAGCTAACCTGGGAATCAGGAGCTACACTACCATGGTACTCTGCCCAAGCTAGTTACCACTGCTGTGCTCAGAGGTAACGCAATCATCTCTACATGGCACCGTGCAGACAAACCCCAACGTGCATCCTGAACGGTTTAGACAACGGTGACTTTTTGTACAGGAAGTCCAAGGAGTCAGCTGCATTTTTCCTTACTCCCCTCACCCCGCAAGACACAAGCTCAAGTCAAAATCCCACCGTTTGGTACAACTACAGAGGTTGCCTTTAACAGCTTCAGGAGTGAAAAGCTACTTAGTCTGAAGGGAGAAGTGGCAAAGATGTTTTCCCACAGAGAAAGCTGTTCATGGAGGCTGAGGAGTTCTGCCTGGGGAAAGCCTTTCATCTCCTTGCCCCAAGGATTTTGTCATCTCTTTCTCTGGGTGCCCAGCAGCCAATGGCCTGCCTTTTGTTCACCCCTCTGCACACCAGACTCTGGACAAAGGTAAGGCTAGAGTGAGTGCTGAGCTTTCAGTGCAGCTGTATCCCAAACAAGATGCTTCCTTCAATCTATCCACCCCATCACCAGTGCTAACCAGCAAATTGCAGGTGGAGAAGACAGTCCAAGCGTGTGTGCGCGCGCACACACACACACACACACACACAGTTTTTAAATAAGGTTCCTACACTGGGAAAATCCCAGGTCCCAACTTAACATACTGTATTAGTACCATGCTTTTGGCAGCCTGAACACTGGAACAGATAATCTAGCCTGCAGCACAGGGGAGAGGCAAAGTGCGTGTGCCCAGAAAGGCCACAATGTCAAATGGACTGTGCTCTGGCTCTGTCTCACCGGTCCACATGCGTGTGACTGATAGGCCCTTCCTGGTTAGGAACGGGGCACTGAGAAGGATGCTTGCTGTGCTGCAGCCTTTGATGTGCATGCTTTGGGGATGATGAAGCACTGGACTCTTTACTCCAGGACGCTTTACTCACCTTCTTTACTCACAAGGTTCACAGGTGCAGAGAGCTGGAAAAATGAATCCCTTTTCAGGCCCCCTGAAAGTCAACCCAACATACTCCATCAAACCTCCTCCTGCCTGCTCTCCTCGTGTTGGCTTCCCAGTCCAAAACTTGACAGTCAGAGAGGAATTCCTGTGTCAGCATTCTTAAGTTCTTCCAGGATGTGATGACAACCTCAGTCTCAGTTTCAGAGTCCACTCCGTGCCAAGAAGGATCTCCGCAGAAGGAAAAACCATTATGACACTGAAATGTAAGGATATGTGGTAGAAATTAAATGATGGCTGAAATCCATCACTGTTGACTATAATTAACTCTATGGAGCCAGGAAATCAGGAGGGAGTTCCTGAGCTAAGACACTAATGCATTTTGCACTAGCACTGAAAGACACAGACTCAGGACTATCCGTTCCCTAGGGGGAGATTCACTGTCTGATGAGGGCAGCAAGACCACTCTCCTGCCTCGTACCGTTATAGCAAGACTTGCTCTCCCCCAGGCGCTGTCAACTGTGCAACTGGAAATACCAGTATATGTGCCCACACGACCCATACGCTGCATTCACAAGTATAAGCTGCTGATCTTTGCTCAGGCAAGCAGCTTCTTTCTGAGGTTGCAATAGGAGGATTAAGTAAGAGGGAAACTTCTGGCACAGCTTGGACTTCTGCTTACATCCCAAACAGATGGCAGCTTTGCTACGTTTGCCTGAACTACTGAAATACTTTTCCCAGAGTATCTGTTTCTAAGAAAACTTCTGTAAAGTCACACACTTTGTAATTTAGCCCCTAGATCATATGAGCACAGTCCTCGCA
>NW_005842335.1:475799-477177 GCF_000455745.1 Alligator sinensis | reverse complement strand
AGCAGGAGTTGGGCACCAGCACTGACCCAAGTTTAGACTTTTTTAGCTAGGTCTATGTTCACCTGGACGTTTCATCCTACAAGTTCAAAAATAGCATTTTGTAAAGCTGGGAATTTTTGGCACACTTCAGCCACATACATCCAAGCTCCCACTCCTACCTAACAGACCTGGAACTTCTCCCAGCTACGCAAAGCTAAAACCTAACACTAAACAAATCAGCAGCCTTAGGGCATCACCATGCACATTCATCTCACAGCAAATGCCATTCTCATCCAGCGCATGGGCGCTCTGTGCACATGTAAGACACCCACCCTCCCCACCCATCACCCAAATATTATCCTTTAAGTGTTTGTTAAAATATAACAAGTCAGTGTAGTTATTTGCCTGGGGGACCAGTTGCAATACACTTGAACAACCAAGTCAGAGAGTCAGCCATGACCAAAGGCTCAGACTGCTGAGGTCTCAACACCCTGCGCAGAGCCCTTGCCAGAGAGGCTACCTGAGATATTGTCAGAATCTAGCAGCTCAACTATGCTGTATGGGGAGCAGTCTTCAAGGCCCAGTTTGCTACACAGCCAGCCACAAAACCCTTTCTCCATATCTCTCACAGCATGCCACCAGTCCCCAAAGGACCAGGCAATCTGTGTCACCGCGGTGTATAGGCCTAGGGAAAATGATACAGCCATGATGATAATTGGGTAGAAGATGATCAGAAAGGGGCAGAAGGTGATCTTGTGCCAGAAGGTCCTCTCTTCATTGTATACCAGGAAGATGTTGTACCAAGTGATGGTCCCATAGTAAAATGAAATCACAAAGGACACTACAAAGATGACGGGAAGGCAGACGATGCTCCAAAGGAGGACATGGGGGCCTCTGTCCACCGCAACATTGCAAGTCTTTTTCCCCTCAGGGGTTTCATCTTTGGGAGGTTCCTTCGACTTAGCCAGTTCCTGCAGCTCTTTGTCTGTTAGTGTGACATGGATGTCCACCATTTGGCCCTTCTTTTTCCCCCTTGTGATGGTTCCAGTTAAGGTGACATATCGGCTGTCTAAGGGCATGCTCCAGACACCTACAATTACAGAGAAGTTGCATCATTATTCTATCTAATCTTATCTTTATGCAAGGCACGTCACAAAAATCCCCAAGGATGTTGTACAGAATTAGATAATACAGGTTAAGGAATTAAAACAATACTAAGTTTTTTTAAAAATGGGCAAGAAAACTGTGCAATGCAGGCAAGAAATCATAGAGGGAAATGGAGGGAAAGTCAGTGGGGCGACAATATACAGAGGTGCTGTTCTGATTGACAGAAACTGCAGGGAAGACTCAGGCACCTGTACTGGTGAGGCTGTGGAGGAAAGGCAGGGGACAGGGGCCA
>NW_005842335.1:460784-475789 GCF_000455745.1 Alligator sinensis | reverse complement strand
GGAAAGAGAGACTGGAAAGAGTCAGAGGTGGTCTAAGACTTTCTTCTGATCCCCTCCATATACTTGTTACACTCACTGGCTGATATGCTGTAGACCAAATTCAGAGACAGAGCAGGTTAAGTCTAAGGAGCTGGTCTCTAAACAGAACTGTTCCTGCAGGACTCTAACTGTGGAATAGATATTCAAAGTGGATTTCGCTAAACAGGAACAGATGTGCTTCCAAAATCTCTGTCCTTCCCTTCACTTAAAATGCTACAAGCAAGAGCCAGGGCCCTTTCTTTTTCATACATCTTATTTTTCATTGGCTCTGTGACCCCAAAAAAGCAGCCCCCAGCTGCAGGCCCTGGCCATACATACCATCTGCCATGGGATTTCCTAAGAACTTGGAGCCCTCCTCTGAACTCCTCTCGCCTCCTTCTTCATCTGCCTGCTCTTCTTCCACTTTATTTTCGTTCTCTGAGCGATAAACTATTATGGACTCTGGGCGGGGCTCCTTCTTCTTCTTTTTCCTTCTGTCCATGGTGGCCTCTCCATCAAAGGTGACTGCGGTAGCCACGGCTCTCCGCAGGGAGCCTCGGTGAGGGCTGTGTGTTCCACCCTTCTCTCTCTGCACGGCTTCCTCCATCTCACTGCTGCTTTGAAGCGTCTCACTGGGCATCTTTTAATGTGGGTTTTCTACCTATCAGCTCCTGAAATTACGAGCCATGGATCAGGCAGCAATCAGGGATGCTCTGCTTTATGAAGTCATCTTAGTCACAGCATCCAACAGATGCAACGCATTCTGAACCTACATTAAGAGAGGAGACAGGCACACAAAACAGTGTCCCATTTATTCCATGTATAAAAATCTGCAAACGTTTTCCTTGGAAGATACACTTCTACCCAAACTGAAAGCACAATTGCCTTAAGTATGATTAAAACTGGTTTAAAAGAATCCATCTTACTGATCTTAAATTTAGTTACACTAATGCATATTTTAGAATATGAACCAGACCTAGGTTTATGTGCCAGCTTTAAAATGAGACATAGGAGTTGGCAGAATGGGAATGGGTGTTAAAATTTCATATGAACAAACATGGCTTGTCAGGAGATTTTAGCATTCTTCAGCAATGCTGGGAACAACCAAAACCGAGCGGTCTGGGCAGGAGAGTCCCGGAGAGCCAAACAGTGAAACTGACAAATAACGTGAAATTGACTAGCCTAGGGACAAGTCTCGATTGGAGACAATGGCACAGTGGAACTTCACAGCCACGCTGGAGCCAGTTTCTTTCATTTACTTCAGACAATGCTGAGATTTATCGTCTGAGGCCAGGCAAATGCAAACAGCCCCTGAACGATGCAATAAGTGATGAAAAGTAAAACTGATTCTAAAAAAACCTCTCCACTCTAGCAACATGCACTGCTACTAGTAATAACCATGAGGATTTTTTTCCTTTAAAGTACAAGCTAAAATCAAAAGGACTATATTGAAAATAAAAAATCCCAAAGAAATATTTTGGTTATGAGAAAAAAAAACGTGACTGCTCCAAATCACATCAAACTCAGGGCCTGATTTTCTCTTCCTTATGCAAAAGTACCATTAATATCAAAAGTGACAGTAATGGGAGGCTTGCCTGAGTAAAGCATGTAGGAATAGACCAGAATAGGGTGCATCCAGGTGGATAATCCATGCGTCCATCCTACATCCACAGGATGAATGTGATTCTCAGACTAGACATGCTACAGGAAATGAAAAAACTGATCATGCCAATACTCTCTCACTGCTACTTTAATGAGGATTAAAACACACTGCCTATGTGTTAGCAGCCCTGCAGCTCTAGGCTGATCGTTTAAATGTTTAAAAGACCATGTATAACTAAGAATTAAGGTCCCATATAGTATCTGAAGAATCCCTTCAACAGAAAATTATAAGACGTTTGTCTCGTATGACCTTCGGTCCACTCCATGCTACAGAAAATTGTTTTATTTGAACCAATGCTGGAAAAAAAAATGGACATGTTTAGATTCAGCTGTCTGGTCTCAAATGCTTCCCCAATGAAAGCAGAAACCTTTGAAATAAACCAACACAATATCATACACCTGGATCCACCAACAGCCCCAAACAGTAGATCCAACTTCCCACTGTCACTTCAACAGGGTGTTCATTTTGATCATTTATCATGGTTCAAAAAGCAAAATAGTTTCCTCCTTCACTGCTGATCAAAGCACTCAAGAAAGACGAAGGACAGTTATCAAGGATATCTCAGTGTGGCATCTCAACAGGGTCTGGCTTGGTTTGTGGCTAGTGTTTAGACTAGTTATTGGAATCATTTTATCTTTTTTTTATTCTCCTCTACCCATAAATAGAGGGAAAGACAATAAAAGGCTGCTGCCCCATACACCTCCCCAGGGGAAGCCTGTGGATGTCCCATATCAAGGCATTAAAAATACAATGCAGCTCAGAAAAGAGCAGCAATTCCTTCCTAGGGACAGTGCCTCTTTGCATTGTCAAGTGTCTGAATTACATGCAGGACTAGTATGTTTGGAGTCAGTGCACAGATAACTAACAGTCCACATACTTAAACATAAAAGAGTAATGGACTATCCACAAATTTTTAAAAAATGTGCATGTACCACAGCACCCCCAGGGAAATCTGATGCTTATGTATCAACTCTCCTTCCTTTTAGCTCAACACCAAATTATCCATCCACTACAAAGAGAACAAGAGGCTCCTAACATATAAACTTGGGCAGTACTCTAGAGACCTGGTCTCTATCAATAGGAACTTGATTCAATCTGTGGAGGGCAAGTGGCCATACAGAAAACTCACTCCAATTGCTGCTATTCTTCAGAAGCTTGCCCAGCACACACAAATATGCTCTAACGCTTTAATATTCAAAATGTATATAATGTGGTGCACACGAAAGACAGTGCAGAAATAGCAGCTCATTCAACTTAATACCCCTGTGAGATATGGTAGAAAATATTCTCTTTCTAGATAAAAGGAAACTCATTCACCTAGGACCTCTTAGAGCTCAGATGCCATAATGGTGGGCAATTGTCTATAATCTGGGACCAACAGACAGAAGCCGGGTTCGGATTAGACTCCGAGCGCTCCCAATTCTAACCCAACCTTCAGTTTGCACAGCTTCAAAGAAGAGATAGATAAGTTTCACTACCACTGAGCAGCAGCCCACACCAAACCTGCTGTAAAATGCAGAAATAACTCTAAAGCCAGAGAGATGCATTTTGTCACTGCATGGTGAAACCTATGTTGCTGTACCGTGCGTTGAACCCCAGGGCATTAAAGGGCAAGAATAAGCACAGCTTGCCAGTTTTTTGGCGGTCTGACAGGAGGGTCTGGGTCGCGACTGATTTATTTTTGGACTGGTTCCCAACTGTTTCATCCGAGAGAGAGAAAAATACCTAGACTCCAAAAGGCCGCCCATCAAAGTGCTACTCGTCTTGGACAATGCGCCAGGCCACCCACAAAGTCTGCAATTTGCCCGCCCTGATGTGGAAGTGGTTTTCCTATCACCGAACACAACTTCCCTCGTCCAGCCTCTCAACCAGGTGTGATTGCTACTTTCAAAGCTTATTACACCAGGCACACCTTCGGTCAAATTCATAACGCGTTGGAAGGTGATCCAACACTTGATGTTAGGAAGTGCTGGAAGTACTACAACATCACTAACTGCATCACTAACATAAAGGAGTCGATCGATGAAATAAAGCCATCAACCATCAATGCCTGTTGGAGGGGGTTGTGGAAGAAGCAGTCAGTGATTTCACTGGTCTCCCATCTGTCAGTGAGGAGATCAAAAGGATTGTGAGAACATCCCATGACTTTGGAGGGGAGGGTTTTGAGGATATGGAGGAATCGGAGGTTGGAGAACTGAGTGAGTCGCCTCACCAAGGAACTGACTGATGAGGACCTAGCAGAACTCATGACAAACAGTGAAGATGATGAAAATGAAAAGACAGAAAGACCTAATTTCAATTTAGAAACACTGGCCGAGCTCTTCAGATACAGCAAACTCACTGACAAAAAGTTTGAATACGATCCCTCTATGGAGCAGAGCCTGAAGGGTAAGAGGGAAATTGAAGCAGCAATGATGCCCTAACGAGAAATTTATAAGGACCTACAGAAAAAGGCTGAACAGCTTCCCATCACAATGTTCCTTTGCACACCCTCCCCTGTCAACCCCACCAAGTCCTTTGGCCGCCACCTCTGCCAATTACGAGACAGAGACCGAGGGAGCGAGTTCAAGAAATATTAGGGAGATTAGTGATCAGCTGATTAGCAATCAGCTCAGGGTTTTATTACTTTCGAGTTCGAACAGAGTTGGAATAAAACACTAGTTAGCACAATTACTGTCTCCAGCCTATTTATCCTAGCCTATTATCAGTACAGTGCAGTATTCACGGATTTCGCCATTCGCGGGAATCTTGAGAACATATCCCCCATGAATGGCGAGGGTCTCCTATAGTTTTAAAGTTTCTCCAGCTGGGACCTAGGCTAAATCTGCCTGAATGCTGAAGCAAAAGAGCCAAGGCAGTCACCTCATCTGGGAAGATTAAAGAAACTTGGGCGTTATAATGTACGGTCAGCTGAACCTAAGGGCATGCCACACGTTCAATTTAAGGGTCCATACAAACCAACCACAAAGATGCACTATATTATATACAGAACATATTTGTGGTTGTTTTGCCATTTTATGGTATCATTAATTGGCTGAATGTGTGCCATTTATGGTGCAATTAACACATTTATATGCACTATAAATGTAACATCTGACAGGGGCCCTAATGCCATTCTCAGACAT
Source organism: Alligator sinensis (assembly GCF_000455745.1). NCBI lineage: Eukaryota > Metazoa > Chordata > Crocodylia > Alligatoridae > Alligator > Alligator sinensis. The sequence goes on along the minus strand of NW_005842335.1, from coordinate 470,983 downwards.
ATCGACAGGGGAATGTTGAGTAGGAGTAGAGAAGTTATATTATTCCTGTATTTAGCATTGCGAAAAGTTCTGGTGTCCGTACTTCAAGAAGGATGCTGTTCAGTTGGAAAGGATTCAAAGAATAGCCGTATAAACAATGACAAGATGGGATAGCATGCCTTAGAGCTAGAACTCCAGGATTTCAAATTATCTTGATTATCAAAAAGAAAGTATCAAGTGTTTGCTCGCCTACAGTAATCACCTACGTGGGGAACAGAAATCTGATAATAAAGGTCTTCAATCTGGCAGATAAAATTATAACAAGATCTGATGGTTAGAAACTGAAGCTTGACAAATCCAAATTAGAAGGAAGGCACCGGTTTTTTAAGAGTTTGGATAATTAATTACTGGAACATCTTACTAAAGCTTGTGGCTGATTTTTCAGCAGTAGAAGTGTTTAAATCAAGACTGGGCGTCTCTCTAACAGAAATGACCTAATTCCACTGAAACTCCTGGACCTGAAGCAGGCATTAATGCAGGGAAGCCCTACGGTCTGGGTAATGCTAGCGGTCAGAAAATGATCACAACAATCCTTTCTGCCTTAATAACCTACGATTACCTCTGTCACCCTCGTACTGAGGGGCTGCCACCACTGCGGTCAACAGCCACAGGCGGTCTCCCCATCACAGATCCAGTCCATGTTCTGCCAACGCCCCGCAACCCCTACCAGGCAGCAGGGGCACCTCTCTCACCTCCATAAAACCCATCGCGTACACTATATGCGCGCTGCTCTCCAGATGGAAGTTCTCCTACCGCACAGGCTCCGCATCAGCCGTGAACTCCCAAGCCGAGGAGCAGCTCACAAGCACTGGTGAACCGGACAGGTTCAAACCCAAGCCGGCTACTCCTCCCTGGGAAGGCCGCGGGGCTTTGATCTCAGCACAGATGAACTCAAACAACAAGCAATTGCTACTCATTTAAAAAAAAAAAAAGGACCCATAGGGCATGGACACAAAAGCACGCACCTCATTTTTCTTTGAAGGTTTCGGTGGCGGGTGGTCTCCAGTACTACGATTCCTGCCAAGGTGGCCCCTGGAGGGGATGAGTTTTGGCAGCTCTGCTTCAAGTAACAATGTACAGCATCAGCCCCTTCAGTCACCCACCGAGACATCTCAAAGCGTAGGTGGAGCACGACAATTTTCACGTCTAGTATCAATGCTGACGGCTTTCCACGTGGGAGCCCGGGGGCAGGCAGGAATCTAATAACTCCCAGCAGAGTGGGGTGAGGAGGAGAGGAACAGTCAGGGCTTCAGAGACAGCGGAGGAGGGAGCAGTTTATTAGCCAAGCGATTTGTTATTCGTCTCCATGTGACAGCGGCCAGAACCCTGCAGAGGCTCTGCAGTGGGACCGCGCGGCCGGGGGATTTTTAGCAGCAGATTTCTCTGCTGCTGTGCAGCCAGCGGCTGCCGATCAGGCTCCTTGCGACAGCTTTAGTCGCGTAACGTGAAACGCAGCGACTCGGGGCTGGCTCCTGCACCACTTAAGTCACTGGAAGTTTTCCTGTCAGCTTGAAGGGCTTGGCTTTGGTTTTGGAAAAAAAAAAAGAGAAGAAATTCTTCTGCCCACGAGAGGCCATTGTCCAGGGGGCTAAAGCCCTGCTGTGTTAGAAATCTGTCCTGTTTGGCCACAGCCTTTTTGTGACTTGTTCAGACAGAACAGAGGTGGGGAAACAAGGTGAACAATGGACACTAATAGCACCAATTGTCCAGTGTCATTGTTTTATGGTGTTGTACATAACAGCTGCACGCATTCAGCCTAGCAAGGGGTCCCAGCCGTCTCCCAGCAGATCTCGTGTGTGCTGAAGTAGCTCTCACAGATGCAAGCACAACAGGGACCCGCTGTCCTAGACACAGCATTAACATATAGCATATGCCCTGAATGATTCACAGCTTTACCTTAGACAACAGGCAACAAGCAAACAAATGTGCCAAACACAGAGGGAAGAAGGTAAGAGCACGATTGCATCTGCCAGCTCTGACAATACCATGACAATGCTCCAAGTCGCTAATGCTTTTACTGTCTTTCTAACACAAGAGAGACTTAGCGGTGCCAAGGGCCCCTCTGTTAGGCCGTCTGCAACTGGCAGTGCCCCGGGGCACCACAGCAGAGGTGGATTCTGCATTTGTGCTGAGGGTTGGACTAGATGACCCATGAGGCCCCTTCCAATGGCAGGTTCCTATAGCCGTACACGGGATGTCAAGGAGCAGAGGGCAGTGGTCTAACCAGCCCAACGGAGGAACTCATCATCACTGGGGACACTCAGGGCATGGACACACATAACACTTGGAGCAGTTTAAACCTGAAGCAGACAGACATATAATCCTGTTAACTGGTTTAATTTACCTGGAATGTTTCAGAAGTGTCATTGGAAAAATCAAGTACTGTTTGAACTGGTTCCCCATGAACTAGTTGTTACAGGTGGATACCAACTATTCGAAGACACAGGTCTGCTTGGTCCTCCAGGCATCCCACACTGCATCACTCCTCACCTCCACCCTCCCACTGCTGCAATTGGCCAAGTGGGCATGCAGCCAGGATGCTAACACCACTCTTTTTCCTTTTGTTGGCATTTTTTAGCAAAGAGCTCTATTGCACTACTTGTTCAGTAAAAGCTTTCGAAGAACCAGCCATGTTCGCACTCCCTCCCTGACTGTGTCCCCTTATCACGTTCCCCCTCCCCCAGCCCCTGGGAGCCCAAAAGCATGGGTCCAAGCACTGCCCCCACTCAAGTCAAGCACACACTACAGACTTCGGTCATTTGAGGCTCCTGGAGATTACTGAACTCATGTTTAGGAGAGAAGGGAAAGCAGAAAAGTGACAGGTCACCCCCTCCACCCCAGACCTCCAAAGCATGGGGTCAAACACTCCTCCCTCACATTTATCCACTGTTATCCCCTAGTGTCGGAAACACAGCACTTGACACCCAATTGCAAACCATTCCCAAACAGTGACACCTGGGACGGGCTCAACAGTTATGGCTCAAGGCTACACAGCGAAGCAGGGACAGTGCAGGGCTGGGCTCAGGACGTCCTGGCTCTCAGCCCACTAAACCGGGTCTCTCTCTCTCTCCCTTTTCAGGATAGACCCAAACGCTTGCTCCTAACAGTCTGCAAGCCAGATTTCCGCCAAAAGGTTTCAGAAGGAGCTTTCCAAAGTATCATCGAGCTGTTTCTGGATGACATTTTCAAAGGAGTGTTTTTACACGGGTCTAGTGAGGGCATTCTGCAGACTATCTGTGTTGTGAATCGGTTCTTTTTTCAGCTCTGCTATTCTATAGCTTCCCAAATGCCACGGGCTAATGCTGCTGTGCAGAGGAGCATTATTAAGGTCTGGCAAGCAGCATACACTAGCTATAACAATCCAAATGAAATGCCTCATTCAATGTCCTTGCGTAATTTCCCCTTATGCAGAGTCACCAAACACTGCTCCCCTACCTCTCCTTACAGCAAAGCTAACACAGGCTGGCCGTGTCTACACGAGATGCTGACCACGCAGTCGTTACTATGCAGTCATTTAGTACTTGTACAAATGACTGCGCATAACTGGAGTTACTGCACATAAGCATCGCCGAATGGCTTTTAGGTGATGCTGGCTTATGTAGTAGTTTGTCACTACTACGCAGTAGCATTGCATCGCGCTTCCTGCCATGCAACACTACTGCGCAGTAGTAACAAGCCACTGGGCAGTCAGCGTCTCGTGTAGACGCGGCCACTGAATTGTATTCCACCCCGGTGGCCACGTTGTTTTGTCCAGACTGGTAGGAGCGGGTGGGAGAGGACGCTTTCAGAGAAAGAACTCCAGGCTTCCAAATGCATCCCCAGAGAGGAGACTGGGTTTCTTCCATGTATTATATTGAACCAGAAGTTTCAATGAATGACAAGTGTACATGAGTCTCTGGAGACGTGAAGCTTTGATACTAGAATAATGTTGGGGGTGGAAGAGCATAAAGTATGAGATTTTCAAGGCAACCCAAGGATGTTGAGACATTTTGCATTCCCTTTAATAAATATGCCTAAACTCTCTACACCGCTGTGAAAAAATCTCAGTACTGAAATTTGCATTTCATCTGGAAACAAAGTGAGGACACTTTTTCTTCCCCCTATTCCACCTCCCCCACACATTTTCCTGTCCATTTGCCTAGAATGAGCAGGCTCAGGAGCTTTCGTATTTAACTCAGCAAACAGTGGTTGCTAATTGACAAGTCTGTGTGTGGGTGGGGGAAGCGTGGGTTGCTTGCCTCCCCAGAGGCAACATTAAGTGCTGGATTATGTAAAAGCACTGCAACATTTTTTTCTCCAAGGCAACATCAGGTTTATGGGTGAAGCACCTCCTAAATGGTCCATGCATCTACACATGCACACGTGTGTGAGCAGATGGCCTAATATTGCCCGATTCATACAGCAATGATGGCTTTGGTGGAAGGCTTCTGTTAACACAACCAGAGTACTTGTCACTACCTGTAGCCACTGAGGAAGGTCTGGAAAGAAGGAGGGGCTAAAATGTAATAATTGGATGGAAAGTGGGGGAAGTGGGCTGTAGGAAACAGACCCGCAGGTACCCTAGAGAGCTGGGAGGAGATGGCTAAGAGGGGAATATGGTTGGCTGTGGATAGTGATCCAGAGTAGGGCTTGTGTTATAGTTTCTGTCTCTGACCAGAGGACCAGGAGTGCCTATAAGGAGGAGTTGGAGGCCATGGCAGTGGCAGGAGGTGGGGAGAGAATGTTATTTTGGGAAGATGCTCTATGCTTTGAGTCCTGCAAAGGATGGAGATGTGGAGGAACAGCCCTACAAAGGCCACGGGCTGGATGAGCTGAGATCAAGACAGGGTTGGGGGGGGGGTCCCAGTGGCTGAAACCAGAGCAATACCCATGAGGCATAGGTATGGCTATGGAAGAAGCTGGAGGTCACAATTAGAGCCTGTAAGGCACGATTAGGATCAGAAAGCCATGTTTAGGGCCAGAGGAACTAGGCAGTGGAGCCCCAAGAGACTGTGCCAGAGGGGTCGGAGCCTTGAGAGACCGTGAGGACAGGGAAGGCACCAAAGGAGTTACTCCAACCTCTACAGGTAGCCCCCCAAGTTCATCATTTTCACATCAAAAGCATGGCAGGAAAGAGATGGGAAGTTAAGGAGGCTGACAACAGGCAAAGCTGACTGCCAGGGGATTGGACCCGAGCCTTTTGCAACCTTGAAGGGTGTGTCTTCACTGCAGTTAGCCTGACAACGGTCATCTAGGGCTGAGCCCCCACATTAGCCTAGCCTGGGTGGTATGTCCGTATTGCAGAGCCGTGCCTGTGCCACTGCCTGTGCGAGCTCTCTCTCGGGACCTCTGAGAGGAATACAGCATGACTCTTGGCACTGCATTAACTCACTCTGCGAGTTCTTTCTGTGTCACAGTAGAAATCCTTCCTGCACCCCTAGGCAGAAGTGTTAGCTTGCCAACTCATTCAACTACCCCCTGTCCTATTCACTGTGACGGGGGACAAGGAGTGGAGCCTACCCAGAACAACAACGCTGTCAGCTGTTGATGTTAAGACAACCCACACTTTGGTAAGTGAAGGCAGACATGGGGCATGAGGCACAGTGGAGGGCGCTTTAGTGGCTTGTGGCACTAGGAAAGCAGTAGTGGGCCTGCTAAGGAGATTATATGGACTGCATGTACTCCTACAACTGTAGGGACAGATAATGCAGGTTTAGACCACTGTGGGACCCCTGGTGCTGATCAGCATAATTTCTAGAGTTGGAAGGGACCTGAACAGATCGTCAAGTTGATGATGGGCAGGAATGAGTGCTGGCATCATAATACCCCAGCCAGATATCATAGATTCATAGATTTTAGGGTCGGAAGGGACCTCAATATATCATCGAGTCCGACCCCCTGCATAGGCAGGGAAGAGTGCTGGGTCTAGATGACCCCAGCTAGACGCATATCCAACCTCCTCTTGAAGACCCCCAGGGTAGGGGAGAGCACCACCTCCCTTGGGAGCCCATTCCAGACCTTGGCCACTCGAACTGTGAAGAAGTTCTTCCTAATGTCCAGTCTAAATCTGCTCTCTGCTAGCTTGTAGCCATTATTTCTTGTAACCCCCGGGGGCGCCTTGGTGAATAAAACCTCACCAATTCCCTTCTGTGCCCCCATGATGAACTATCTATCCAACCTCCTCCTTGAAGACCCCCAAGGTAGGGAGGAGCACCACCTCACTTGGGAGCCCATTCCAGAGCCTGGCAGCCCTCACCATAAAGTAATGTCTCCTGATATCAAGCCTGAACCTGCTCTCAATCAATTTGTGGCTGTTATTCCTTGTTATCCCAGGTGGTGCCTGGGGGAACAGAGCCTCAACTATTTTCCATTATCCCCCCTGGTGAGTTTTATAGATGGCCACCAGATCCCCTCTCAGCCTTCTCTTGTGGACACTGAATAGATTCAGGCCCTTTAGTCTATCTTCATAGGACCTGCCCCGCTGCCCCCTGACCATACAAGTAGCCCTCCTCTGGACCCTCTCAAGGTAAGCCACATTCCTCCTGAAGTGCAGCACCCAGAACTGGATGCATTACTTCAACTTCAGCCTGACCAATGCCGCATAGAGGGGAAGGATCACCTCCCTGGACCATCTGTGGACGCATGACAAGGTACGGCTGGCCTTAGTGACCGCTTTCCATGCACTGGCAGCTCATGTCCATCCTGGAGACAACAATGACTCCAAGATCCCTTTCTGCCACCCTGTTGTTGAGAAGGGTATTCCCCAGCCTATAGGTGTGTTGCTGGTTCCTTCCTCCAGATGCAGCACCTTGCACTTGTCTGCGTTGAACTCCATTCTATTCTCATCCGCCCACCTCTGCAACCTGTCTAGATCCAGTTGGATTCTGTCCCTCCCCTCCTCTAGTCCACGCCCTTGCGCAGACCTGGAGGGACCAACAATGGCTTTACGACTCCCACAAGAGGAAAGTTCCCTTCACGGAGCTGTGGGAAATGATTGGCAAGGCACTTCTGTACCAAGGCATCCACAAGACGGAGTCCACACCAGCAGGTTGCTATTGCCATCTGGAAGTGGGCTACCCCAGACTGTTATAGTTTGGTGGCTAATCTGTTTATGTTGGTAAGTCAATGCTTAATGCAGAGCTTTCCAAACTGTGTGCCGCGACACATTAGTGTGTCGGCGGCAGTGTGTAGGTGTGTCGCGCGAAAGGCAGAAAATTTTGCGGAAGGGCACCGCGGAGCTCCCTTACTCGTGTCTGCTTCCCTTGGCCCCTCCCCCGGAACTGAATTACTGTGTCGCGAAATGATGCATGTCTAAAAAGTGTGTCACCAACATGAAAAGTTTGGAAAGCTCTGGCTTAGTGCCACGGTGCTGAAGGTTCGCAAGGAGGTTGTTATTGTCCTTTACTGCCAGTAGCAAATATTGCTGATGTCCTTGAAACAACAGCAAGCTTGATGGGACTGGGCTTTCTGAACTGTTTCAGCTATCAGCAATGCATTTCATAGTATGCCCATCTTTCTCAAAAGGGTACATGCATGCCTCAGCTGAGCTGCATGCCTTGCCTGAGGGTGGAGGGAGGTTCAAGAAAACCCATGTGGAACATGAATTGGGTGCATGATGCCACGGTATTCCAGACACGAGGCACTTTCACTTAATTCCCAACCAATAACACGAATAATCGATGGGGCACTCTATGGTGACAGACCAAATTCATGGCTATACCTCTTGCCCTGTCCACTGGCCTAGGTTTAAGATTAAATAAGAGACGTGTGTGTGTAGATACTAGCTGGGACAGGAGCAATCCCTGGATAAGAGTCCAGGCCAATTCTTCTGTAAGCTCATACTAAGGCAGGCATGCTTTGCTTCTTTATTAAGTGTAAATCATATCTTTTTAAAATATAAATTGGCTTATTTGAAAAACATTTCTACTACTAAATAAAAATACAGCTACCTATATTAATGTCCACATTTTTAAAAGTCAAGCAAGCATTTAAATTAAATAAAAACAGGATACGGACAACACGTTTGCTGCTCAGATTTTAAATCCACTCAACCAAACTACTGAACTAATAGAAATCATTAGCTAAGCACCAGTGACAAGAATTTGATAAAAAACAGCTGCTGAAAGCCACAGCCTCCTCTGCAGGTACAGAAATAATATCTTCCTTTATTTCAATATATTCAACTAGTTTGATGTAATGACTGATTCATTCAAAGCTGAGATGCAAAATGGGAACAAAAAAAGCAGGAAAGCTCGTCTTCCTCTGACAATCTATGAACGAACAAAAGGTATAGGTAAGAAAGTGAGCTCTCCTAGTTCAAACATCTTGAAGCAGTGACCCAGCCCCCCTTTAATTCTTTAACTATTAATAATCATTTTGTATTAAAACACTTTGATAAATTATTTTTCTAATGCATCTAATGTAACAGCTTTAACTAAAAATAAAAAATGATGTTTTGTTTAAATGTTTTCCAACTACTCAGTTGGTCTAATAAAAGATACCACATCTACCCAAAGAACCTTGCCTGCCTATGTCCTTAGACTAACATGGCTACAACCAAAAACCCAGCAAAATGATGTTTTGTACATTTTAGTGAATTTCTAACTTCAATCCAAATGCACTTTGTGATTTCTATCAATCAAAACTTGAACCACCCTCCCAAAAAAACCCAAATGATCATCTAGTAAATAACTGGCTCTTTCTTAATTGCTTAAATAAAAAGTGTACAGATATAGGATATCCTACCAGTTAACAAAGAAGTTCCAAGTTGTCTTGTGGGCCTATATCCATTTGTATAGATCAATATACTTTAATGCTTACCAACCAGTGAAAATCAGCTTTAAAGATAAAATAACTATAAAAAAAAAATACAAAAGCAAAACAAAATTAGAATTGAGAACTTAAATTAACATTTCCTGCCCTTGACTTAAATCATGATTTTAAAACTGGTGATTTAAAATCACTTTAATTCCACCTGAGGCAATTTAAGGCAGAAGTGGCCACCCCATGACACGGTCAGATTGGGGAGGGGACGGGCATCCAGGCAGCAGTCGTGCAAGAGGCAGAAAGCAGAGCAGAAGATTGGGCAAGAGAAGAGACTGGAGCAGAGCTGGGGGAGGATGCAGGGCTAACTTGCAGCATACTTGCCAAAAAGGTTGGTTTAAAACATGGAATCATACGCAGCTCACGTTGGTCCCAGCCTGAAGTCGTCACCTTTGGTGGCAACAAGAACGGACAGCGGCAGTTTCTGTTTAGCGCTTAGCAGATAGGGATTTAAAGCACACGCACTAATCCCACCCCTCAAGAAGCGTGACTTTTGCAGGACGGTCCCTGCAGGGCACGGTTAGTGCAGACACTGATAAAGCCCTGATTTCTTTCTCTTATTTCTTTAAATAGCACTTCCGATGCTGGATTGAGGAGTGCATCACGTACCCGTCCAGAAAAATGACTGACTTGATTGAGATTTGAAGTCCATCCTGATAAAAATCGTAATCTGAAAGAGGGGCGTATCACACCAGAGAGGCAAGCTGTTCATTTTTACGTCGTGGCCTGCGGTGAGGCTGCGGTCCCAGCTCGCTAACGCGGAGGAGCGTTTCTCCCTGGGACGCGTTCGATGTACAGGCAGTCCCTGACTTACAACATTTTGCACTTACGACCACGTTTATAAACCATGTTTCAACTTCCTGACGTCAGTTTCGACTTCACAACACTCCATCGGATGCCGCACCACGCCCGCGAACGAGCTCGCCGCCTCGCTCCTCGCTCCTCTGTCCGAACGTCCTCCGACGCTTTCTTTCAGAAAGCCGACGAGACCCCGAAAAACCTCCAGCCAGGAGCCCGTCGCAAAGTCCAGCACAGTCACCTCAAAGAAGTCTTTCCGAATCGCTCGGATTGCTATTTACGATATCGATACACGCGTGTAGCTATATGACATATCCGTAGTGGATCGAGTGCAAAATGCTGGGGTATTTTTAGTGAAAACAGGGTCTTGGGCCTGGGTTCAGGAACCAATCCCCCATTTACAACATTGTTTTCTATGGGGAAAAGCGGCTCCGAGTTGCAACGTTTCGATGCAAAACTTGTTTTTCGGGTCTGCCTCCTCTCCGGGGAGAGTGTCTACCGGGCGGCCGCAGAGTGCGCTTGGCCCGTTTTGAAGACGAGCACGCACACGGGGGGGGGGG
>NW_005842335.1:458262-460281 GCF_000455745.1 Alligator sinensis | reverse complement strand
GACAGGGATGAGGTGGGGGCGGGGCTTGGAGAGGTGGTGCCTGGGACTGGGAAGAGGGGGAGTGGGTGTGGCCTGGCAGTGACAAGGGGCGGGGCCTGATAGCATGGGGTGGGGCAGGTCCCTCCCTGGTGGGTGCCCAAACCCCATGGGCCACGGCGGCTGAGAGCCCTGACCGCGCGGTGGGCCTGGGTCTGTGCCCCCCGTAGCGCCAGCGTGTGCACCCAGGCCCATGGCAGGATTCGGGAAAATCAGGAATCAAGAAAAACTCTCTCACGAGGAGGGTGGTGAAGCACTGGGACAGGTTACCCAGAGAGGTGGTGCAGTCTCCATCCTTGGAGGTGTTTAAGACCCAGGTGGACAAAGCCCTGGCTGGGATGATGTAGTTGGGGCTGGTCCTGCTTGGAGCAAGGGTTGGACTAGATGTGACCCGCCCCCCCCGAGGTCCCTTCAACCCTCGTCTGCGATTCTCCGAAGGAGTTGGCAAGGCACTTTTGTAACCTTGTTATAGCACAGATAGGTTCGTGCATCTCGCTCGCAGTGAATAATGCCCCACATAAAGCCGAAGTGCACTGCGGCTGGTGTGAGCTGGGCTGCCGTGTTGGTATTCTGGGTGAATATCCAAGCGCTGGGCAGGCCAGGAGGTGTGAGCTCCCTTCTCTTCCTGTCCTTTCTCGAGCACCTTGGGATCCCATGTTCAGCTTCTCTCTGCTGCTCCTTGTTTCTCGAACTTCCCAAATGAAAAGAAGGGTTGAGGGCTCGCAGGGGCCGGGACTGATGTCTGACGGCATGCCCGTCGTCTAGCAATGGTCAACAAGTGGGTGTCCTATAAAAGACCCATGTTACGAAATGCCTAATGCAGCAGCTCCATATGCGTAGCGTCTGTCTAAAGGGGTTTTGGGTTTGTTTCCACAGGTTGCAATGTAGTTATTGCCTCTCGCAAACTGGACAGATTAAAAGCTGCTGCCAAAGAGCTGACTGATCAAAACTCTTCCCCAAATCCAGCCCAAGTGACCCCCATGCAGTGCAACATCCGCAAAGAGGAGGAGGTAAAGTACAGTAAACTCGCCGTCCCGCTTCAAATGTCCAAGGAGGACTGGTGCTCGGTCCTCGGAGGGTCTTTTTAAGACGCACCTCCCTCTGAGGAAGGTCACCGCAGGCGGGTGCATTGTCGCATTTCTGAAACAGACGGTTTCGATGCAATGACCGAAGGCAGGTGGGGCTGAAACAGCCATTTCCCGGAGATTGTCTGTCACTGCAGGATAGGATTGCATTGGATGTCCCTGCCTGATGCCCATGGGTGGGTTCTGCTTGGTGCTCCAGAAGAGCGTGGGGGCATAAAGTCACGGGATAAAATTCTGGACCTTTCAGTTCATTTCTGGGTCCGAAGCTCGGTATTTAAACCTCCAGCCTTGCTTACACCCTCTGTGAGGCTGGAGTAAAACTGGGATGACACAAAGCTATGGGGAGAAGTGGACACGCCGGAGGGCAGGGAACAGCTGCAAGCAGACCTGGACAGGTTGGACAAGTGGGCAGAAAACAACAGAATGCAGTTCAACAAGGAGAAATGCAAAGTGCTGGACCTAGGGAGGAAAAATGTCCAGCACACCTACTGCCTAGGGAATGACCTGCTGGGGGGCACGGAAGTGGAAAGGGATCTGGAGTCCTAGTGGACTCCAACATGAACATGAGTCGGCAGTGTGACGAAGCCATCAGAAAAGCTAATGGTACTTTATCGTGCATCAGCAGATGCATGACGAATAGGTCCAAGGAGGTGATACTTCCCCTCTATCGGGCGCTGGTCAGACCGCAGTTGGAGTACTGCGTGCAATTCTGGGCGCCGCACTTCAAGAGGGATACGGATAACCTGGAGAGGGTCCAGAGAAGGGCCACTCGTATGATTAAGGGCTTGCAGGCCAAGCCCTACGAGGAGAGACTAGAGAAACTGGATCTATTCAGCCTCCGCAAGAGAAGGTTGAGAGGCGACCTTGTGGCTGCCTATAAGGTCATCCCGGGGGGACA
>NW_005842335.1:455514-458244 GCF_000455745.1 Alligator sinensis | reverse complement strand
CAAGGGAGGTGGTGCTCTCCCCTACCCTAGGGGTCTTCAAGAGGAGGTTAGATAGGCATCTAGCTGGGGTCATCTAAACCCAGTACTCTTTCCTGCCTGTGCAGGGGGTCGGACTCGATGACCTATTGAGGTCCCTTCCGACCCTAACATCTATGAATCTATGGGCATTTTGAGGCTATTCTTGAACAGTGTTCAAGAACAGTGTTGTGGACAGTGAACAGTGTTGTGGAGAACAAACTTTGTTCAGGCCAGGTGAGCCACAGACCTAGTTTAATCTGCTCCAGATTGGGTATGGGAAGCCTAGCCTGCCTAGGAATGACTCTGAACATTTCTTTGGGGAGCATAAATCTTCTTTTCATTACCTAAAGGGAAGCTGTGGTGCTGTCTAGTATGGAGGGATGTTTAAATGGAAGGTGGCAGAGTCGCTTCTTTTTACTTGACTCCCTTGGAGCAGGGAAATGTTTGCAGTTCAGATGGTTTCCTTTAGCTCTCCCTAAATGTTTGCCAGTGATACTAAAGCTTCAAAGCATCCAGTTCGTTGCAGTTTCTTTAATATGATCCCTTTGACATGGGCAATTGCAGTCCAGTTAATGGTTAGCTGATGGGTTGAAGTCTGCATCAGAGGCATATTGAGCTTCTGCAGCACCCTGGGTAGAGTGCTAAAGTCCTACCTGCTCCAGCTCTCTCTGCACGCAGGCTGCAACAAGGGGCACCAAAATCCTTCCCTGCCCCTACCAGAGTATTTGCCATGGCAGGCATAGCTACAGAAGCTGGGCAGTCCAGTAGCATATGGGGGAAACGTTGAGTGGAATAGCCCCCTTCCCCCTTCCCTCCCCCACACCCCCTCAGCATTTTTGCCGTGAGAGGGGCAGTTCCTTGCCCAGTAGTATTTCGGGGCAGAGGGTGGGAGTAAACAGGGCACCAGAGGCAGCTCACTGTACATTGGCTGTGGCCCCTCCATGGCAGGGGCTCTCCATGGGCTGACGCTGGTGCTCTTTTTCACCCCTATGTCCTTTCCCCCAGATACACGACTAGATGAGGAGCTGCACCTCCTGCAGCAAAAATGCCAGGAGAAGGGAGCCCTTTCCACTCAACCCCCTCCCCTCCATACCGTACTGGGCACAAGGCTGCACCTGTTATAGCGAAGGCTTGGAGCTGGGGGGTGGAGGAGGCATTCTGATGCCTCCTCCAAGTCAGCACCTGGGGCTGGTGCCTCGCTCGCCCCTCTAGTTATACTACTGTTGCATTGCCAGTTTCTGTGGGCCACAAAGTGATTGTGGATGCTATACGGTGTTGCAAAGCCTAATCGGAAGCTCTGAGGAAGGAAGGACAGATGACAGTGCTCTCCGATTAGTATTCTCATCTTAATTTCTCAGCCCAGACTTCTGTTCTCTTTTCTCGAGCTTTTCCAGTTCTCAGTAGACTGCAGGGTCCTGTAATGTAGGATTTGGGATGTATTTTGGCTGTGGTCTTTGGTTCTTTGAGGACTCTGAATGATCTTCTTTGCTATTGCTGCCATAACTAAACATGAAAGTCCGATGACTGAAGCCTGACCTTTCTTCTAATGCAGTTTTGAACAAGCTCATCAGATTAACACAATATTTTTCTCATCACTGGGTCATTTGAGTTATTCATTTTTTTTTAAACCATTCAAAGCCTTGATATCAAAACCCAGCAATATTTTAAAGAAACGATTGTGACCTTTAATAGCTAAATTCTAAACTCGCCAGGTCAGTTTTCCTGCTATAAAACAGCCAGCCTGAAAGAATACAAAACTCACGTGTTTCTTTGAACAGAATAGTTTGTGTCATAAGATATTTAAAACAGCATATTGTGCTTTTCACCTGGAGAAGCTGGACCCTAAGGTGTTGCAGAGAGTGTTTGTCACTCCACCTGCTATGAATTTTAGCAGAGAATTTGCCACCAGCAGCAATGCTAAGATTAGTTAGGACAAACAGCAAGTGTTGCTTTACCTAATTGAAGTGACTCTCTGCCAGGGTGACACATCAGTTAGACAGGCCAAGGCGGGGCTTGAGCTCAGGCTGGGTTCAACAATCAAGGACAATAAAAAATCTTTCTTCAGGTATATAGCGGGCAAAAGGAAAGCTCAGAGCAACATAGGGCCCCTGCAGGACAAATCAGGACAGTTGGTGGTTGATGCGGGGAAAAAAGCAGAGCTCTTCAATGAGTTCTTTGCTTCAGCCAAGCCAATTCCCCCACCGCGATCACTGACGGATGTCCACATGGCACCGGTCCGCCTACGGTTAGTTCTGAAATAGTGAAGGAGCTCCTGGAGGAGCTGGATGGGTACAAGTCAGCAGGCCCGGATGACCTCCATCCACGGCTGCTGAAAGAATTGGCCAGTGTCATAGCTGAGCCGCTGGCACAGCTGCTTGAGCACTCGTGGTGCTCCAGCCAGGTCCCTGAGGACTGGAGAAGGGCCAATGTGGTGCCCATTTTCAAGAAAGGGAGAAGGGATGAGCCGGGTAACTTTAGACCAGTCAGTCTTACCTCTATTCCTGGGAAAATGCTAGAGAAAATAATCAAAGAACACATTTGTGCAGGCCCAGCAGGCGAAACAATGCTGAGGGGAAACCAGCACGGGTTTGTCACAGGTAGATCCTGCCTGACAAACCTGGTAGCCTTCTATGACCAGGTCACGCGCTGCCTGGACGCGGGAGCCGAGGCTGATGTCATCTTCCTGGACTTTAGGAAGGCCTTCGACACAGT